>NW_015506876.1:92945-113354 GCF_001515645.1 Sinocyclocheilus grahami
CTCACTCACTCTCACACACTCACACACTCTCACTCACTCACTCACTCACTCACTCTCACACACTCTCACTCACTCACTCTCACACACTCACACACACTCTCACAAAGACAGGTAGCGGCGGCACTGGAACAGTTGTTTTTGGGTTATGTAAGCTGGTTTCAGTGCCGATGAGCCTGTGGCTGAATGAGGGAGTTTATGTATGTGATTGGAAGCAGATGAAATGATGCCAGAGCTCGAACACAAGTGAAAGCCAGGGGCATTTTCTCATCGTCGTACACAGCTGATCATTTTCTCACACTTTGCACTACTGATATAACAAACAGACATCAGGAGACACAGAACAGATCTGGCAGCATGTCCTCCTGGAGCTCTTCCCAGCAAATCCTGTATCCTCATTCCCAAATAAACACCAGGCAGCCTGGGTCAGCTGTTCTCCACCTGTACTCATGTGATCTGTACTCACTCCTCCATACATGTGCTCAATGCAGGAGCAGATGTCAGGCATGCAGTTGCTCCAAATGTAATTGGACACTTATGTCACACTTACTGTAATTATGTCTGAATGGCGTGATTTTTCTCCCAAGCTCATAGCTGATTTCATTGGGCAGCTCAATCACACAGTCCTTTATTAACAAACATTCAGACTTCATGGATTCAGTTTAGAGATCAGGAAATTCATAATGGATTAAATCATGTCCAACAGTAATGCTATCTATCAGGATATATATGCATTCTTCACATTTGAATAAAAACTTTATTTGTTGTCTGTAACACATTTGAACATACAACACATTTAAATAAAAAATAAATAATTAATAAAGCCTAAATGTAGGCTGCTGTAAGATTGGAAATGTGTTTTCTTGCCCCTGGAACACGTTTTTCCCACATATATTTTGGTATATGCGGGCAAATGTGAAATATGAAAGTAAATATTCATTTAAAAATATTATATTAACACATACAGTACTGCGCAAAATCTTAGAACTCTAGTATTCTCACCAGCTAAAAAAAGAGGTTTTAAGTCGGTTATTTCTATCTTTTGCTGTAAGGCAAGGCAAGTTTATTTATATAGCACATTTCGTACACAATGGTAGTTCAAAGTGCTTTACATAAAGTAAAATAATCATTTAAAAAAATCACAAAAATAAAACAAGGAATTTAAAAACTTTGAAAATGATTTAAAAAATCTATTTAAATGAATTTAACTTAACTGAAGAAAGTTCTCGCACATCCAACTGTGATTTAGTTTAGTTAATAGAAGTTAATTGATCAAGAAAATCTATTTATGACTGTTAGAAAACACTCTGTCTTTCTGTTGATTCCAGACATGCCTTACCCCTCCTTTTTTTCCTCTCTCTTATTCCCCCTCCTTTCCTTTTTCTCTCTCTCACTCTCACATACAATGCATTCTCTCTGAATTCCCCCTTCTATATCCATCTCTCTCTCTTGATATTATGTTTTAAATATGTCTTACTTATATGCAAGGTATGCATGCTTAAATGTATACATTAGCTTCTCTTGGTTCAAATGTCCCAAATAAGGACATGAATGTTAGGACTACAAGGGTAAAGGAGTTCGTGATGAAACCATGAAGACAGTTCAGCATTCTTCGCAAAAGTCTATTCCTAATATGTCCATGTTTTTCTGTACATGTGGCTATTTTATATAAACACATGTTCTTGGCCAAAGATCCTACGTGTATGTTATTCATATCCTCATTGGTTAAGAGGATGAAACTCCCCTCGACATATGCCTATATAATATCTGTATTTCTATGAATAAATTGAAGTAACTGAGAATTCTTCAAGGTGGCAAAGAGAATTTACTGAGGGACCAAATTGTTATTCTTTATTAACAATGACATTATTATTGACAGCATCCTCATTTTACAGCATTTTTACACAAGAGCCTAAAATGGTTAACAGTACTGTAGCTTTGTAGGAGGTTTCTTGAAGCATCGGTTCTTCTTCTGAGTCTGTCTCGGTTTGTTCTGTTTCTTCATGTGACTCCAGACAGACTGATGATGATCAGATCTGGACTCGTAGTCACAAAACATCTTAAGCCTAAAAGTAGCTCATCATAACTTGCCAAATTAAGGAGAAAACCTTAAATATAATAGGCGTGTCAATCCTACATTTTTGCTCTAAGAGTATTTCACAAAGTGTTTGAGCACTAAAACTAGCTCCTAAATCTGTGAAAGGTTAGGAGCAGTGAAGAGGAGTCCTAAGTCACTAAAACCAAGCCACAAACTATCCTAACAGCTGTTGCCGGCGATCTGCCTCGGAACGTGAACATTTTAGAAATATTAACCAGTTGGGCAAGAAGTAACAGCTGTTCTTGCGTCCAGTTTGGTTTTCTTTTAGGTTTGCATGTCTTACTATCAGCGATGATTATTCTACTCTGTTAATTAAAAGGCTGTTTATATGCATATCCGCTAATTGTGAGAAGCATACCTGCAGGAGGCTGACAATTATCTGAACATATACTTGTTTATTTATTGATACTTAGCCTGCATTTTAAAATCTTTATTTGAATGTGGCAACATAACACTGTGCTCTGCAATATTTCTATGAATAAATCTCAGACAGAGACTATCAGCCAATCACTGTGTGCATAGTTAATAAGCACGCTGACATCATCCATAGCAACAAGCGTGACCCCGCCCCCTTACTCTGAGCTTCTTCTCTCTGTTCCTTAGTAAAAGCTTGTCTCAGCAGCTTTGTGAATAGGTTTTAAGAGAAAACTCTTAGCTAAAAACCTTTACTGCTGTTTAGGAGAACTCTTAGTGGTAAGATAAATGTTTTGTGAATACGAGCCCAGATCTCTGTGTGGAGCACTGGCTGCTGTCAGACAAAAATCTCTCTGGATTATTACAATTAATGGCAAAATGAATGTTTGGAAATGTAAACTGATATTTCCTACTGACACACTACAGCAAAAGATAGAAATAACTGACTTGAAACCATTTTTTTAGCTGGTGAAAATACTAGTGGCCTAAGACTTTTGTACAGTACTGTATATTTAGCATATACTAAAAACGTTTAAGGTTAGGGAGGCAATCAGCACTGACATGACCAATCTTGAGAATTGGTGCTGGAGCACTTAACTGGTTTAGGGTAAGAAAAAAAGTCACTGCATTAGATAACAAAATATCAAAGCATGTGTCATTTTAAAGAAAGTAGCATGAACACATTTGTTAACATGTGAAAAAAATATTTGAAACAAAATGATAAAAATAATAGATATAAGGTTAGAAATAAGACAAGTATTAGCACTTTGTGCTAGTGAATAATTAGTGTTCATAGTTAATGTAATGAACAACATCTGTGTGAAGTTGAGGAGAACTGCCTTCATACATCCACTGAAACACCAGTTGATTAGAAGTCATTGCAAAAATGACTTAGGAAACTGGTGTTAGTTCTGAGAGAGCACAGATGACATTAGTTTTGATATTTTGTATCTAATGCAATGATATTTAGACATTTTTGAGAGTGACTTAGAGGCACAATATGTAAGATTTTTTTATTAAAATATCCAAAAACCACTAGAACTGTGTTATATATTTTGCTGACTTGTGTACTTACATTATCCCAAATGTTTCGAAGAATGCTTAAATCCAGAGAGATAAGCAATTTTAACTAGTGACACAGAGCATGTCCATAGTGTCATTGTGTCGCCTGCCAATTACGTCAGAACCCCTCGATTTCCGGAAACACCAAAGATGCTTTAATATGTTGTGTATTTTAATAGACCGGTGACGACCGCACAGAATAGCATTATAACAGAACTTTCAAATGTATCTAGTGTGATAAAACAGCACTGCTTTACCCCACATACGCACGACCGGAAGCAGGGCTATCAAAATAAAGTGTTGCCTGCGTTCTGTACACTAAATGCTCTAGATTTACATTATTTTCCTATTGCATGATTCCAAATGTTTTTGTGTGTTATAAAGCTAATGATACACAATCACGTTGGAACGATGAAAATGTTTAAGGATTTTTTTAATCTCACACAACAATTTTTGTGCATTCTTTGGTATTTTAAAGCAATTCCCAATTTATAACTTGTTGAATTAAATTTCATATAATTGTCAACTGGTGTGCAACAGAATATTTTGTAGCACACACTCTGCCAATCTGGGGTGTCGCTAATAAATGTTGTTTTGTTTTTCTAATGACAGGAGGCAATGCATCCACATCGCCGTGCTTCAGGGAACCAGATATCGACAGAGCAGTGGAGGAGGCCATATATAACCCAGATATATCCAGCGTTTGTAGCCAGGATGACACAAACATTGCTCTTGACCTGGACAATGAATCTCTTTCGGACCCCCTTCCGCCTCTCCCTCCACCTCTGGAGAGCCCTGAGCCGCCTCTACCCCGCGAGCCGAGCCCTCCTCCGCTTCCCGTGGTCAATCCGGCACGACCCACCACTCTGTCTCTGAAAACACTGCCCCGGCCCACACCCAGCAGCACCGCGGCCTCCACCACCAGCGCCATCACCAGGGAGAACGGAGGACCGCTGAGCAAAGACCCAGAAGAAGAGGAGAAGAAGCAGATGGAGGAAGAGCTGAAGAAATGCATCGAGGATTTCAGAAAAATCCACATCCCAAAACTTTTCCCAGACCGCAAGAGACACTGGCAGAGTGATCTGCTCAAAAAATACAATGCGTAATACCGATAAACCACCCTTCTGAAAACACCAGCATTGTTTGGGTTCTGGGTCTGGTTGCACCAGCTATACTGAAAGTAAATGACTTTGCCTAGTTGTGGCATAAAGGTGCACTGCGGTTTACACATTGTGTGATTAAATGACTTGTTAGAGACTCTTCAACGGGAGCCTGATCTAAACAGCGCACCTGTGTGGTTCGCTCTGTGTTATACACGGCAAAAAAATCTAAATGCATTTTTTTGTGTCAGTGTTTATTGCTCCTTAATAATTTCAAATACAGTTCTTGAAAGCTTCTTAATTACCAGTTATATTATTTTATGATTAAAGTTGCCGTCCTTAAGTTTCAGCTCTTTGTCGCCATCTCTGTTTGAAAGCTGCAATTGTGGAGTTATCTTCTTTGCGTGGATCGTGCAGTGACATGTTTTGAGGAGTGTGTGTGTGTGGCAGTCAGTCACCACACCGGTGTGAATACTGTACTTAACAATCACAGATTCTACGTCTTGGAAGTATGACCCAAATAAGAATTTTCAACAGAACATTTCCTCTGAACAAGTAAATAATATGTCTGCCACTTTTGTTCAGACCAACTGAGGAAAAAAAGCTTTACAATACATTACGCTATCAATGGTGATTAGACTAAATCTAATGATTGCTTAGCTCATATCGCATCAAACATGCAAATGATTATTGTTATGCTTTGTTCTCAAAATGTTAATGTTAACAATGTAAGCATTGCGTTGGCTATGTGTATTTAGTGTGTATTAGCATTAACTGTGGACTACAGGTGAATCTCTAGTTGTCACTGATGATTGACCTTTCTGGATTACAATCTGCCTTCAAAATGATAAGTCTAATTATTCCAGCTGCTGTGAGAAAAGGCTATTAATGATCCGCCACCTGCAGCATCCTCACATGCGATATAGCCTACCAGTTCCACTCAAATTAGAAATTATAGTATGCTATTATAAGCTTACCGTTGTGAATCGGGCTAAGGTAAGGAGATGGTTTTGAACACTGGCTGGTTATGTCCTTGCCCAAAAATTCATTATGGATCATTTTTAACCAAAAAAAGTTACGGACTGCAGCTCTAAGTACTAATGACTTTACAGAGCTTCCAACCTACTTGCCATGTTCTTTTTTTTTTGGAATGACATGAGGGTGAGTAAATGATTTTCATTTTAGGAGGAACTATCCATATTAATACATCAATAATTATGAATGGTTGGTTCTACCCTTCCCTGGTCCTGGCATGGGATGCTGGTACCCCACCAGAGTGCTTCATTAGTCAACTAGCTGCAGTGGAAAGACAAAAGCTGGTCAAACCAGGTTAGTTTTGCTGGTCATCTTGGCTATGCTGGTCCATCAGCTTGACCAGCAACAAAAGCATCACTAACATGCAAAAACTGGTATTGGTATTCATGCTGATTTAATGTTGCTGATTAAATTTAATTCAGTGTTGTCTTTTCAGCATTACAATTGTGAAAATTATTTTGGACAACATCACAATGCATTACAGAGCAGTTGTGTCTTTTGTTGAGTCCAGAGAATATTAGCAGATTAGTAACATGTAGACTAAACTAATCTTCCTTAAAACTGGTTTGTTTAAAAAGCATAAAGACATCCTGAATTAAAATGTTTGTGTATTTCAGGTTAGGTTTGGTTTTTAAATGTATCGGTTTATTTTTCAAGCCTTTGATGGTTCGAGATTTTAAAAAAAAAACATTTTACGTCATAAACTGAGTATGATCATTTGTGTAGACAGAAAACATTCTTGTATCATGAATAAATTATGGTAAAAGACATTTATTGGTTAATTTAATTGTATGGACCACTAATATATGAAACCAAATAGTTCCTGCAAATTTCTGTAATAGTAAATAAAGCAATAATACCTTAAAGTCGAAGTGTGTAATTTCTGTGTCAGGATACTCAAACAAACAGTGCTCAAGAAATGTTTGGTTTGAGTCATGTGTTTACAGGAATCAAATATGCATGTCTGCTTTTTAACACATTTCCACGACTCTCATGTAATGTCATCAGAGAATAACACAAGGAAATTAACACATGGTCAGTCCCATCCAACACTCTTAAAAATAAAGGTGCTTAAAAGGTTCTTCACAGCAATGCCATAGAAGAACCATTTTTGGTTCCACAAAGAACCATTCAGTCAAAGAACCATCTCTTTCTTACCTTTTTATAATCGGAAGAACCTTCTTTCCCCACAAAGAAGCTTTTGCGAATCAGAAAGGTTCTTCAACTGTTAAAGGTTCTTTATGGAACCATTTAGACAAAAAGGTTCTTCTATGGCATCGTGAAGCACCTTTATTTTTAAGAGTGAAGTTACCCCAAGTAGCCTGGGGTTGCTCGAGGACACAATGGTAGTGAGTCTACCTCTATCTAGATCTAGCAACCTTACAGCCCTGATCCTTAATTGCTACACCACACCACCCACATAGACTGTGGCAATGCACTGAAGTAAGCTCTTGAATCACCTGAAATTTCATTTAATTTTATTTTATAGAAATATTGATAATCTGGTTGCACCAGATTTGACGTTAATGACAGCAGATGACATTGATTCTCATGTGTTTCGCTTATAGTAAGTTAAGCCAAGGTCACTCAGCCTGCATAGTGATACCAGACTGGTACCAGACTAGAATTATTATTAACCAATAAAGCTTCAATGATATTCTTTCAGATCTTTCACAAGTGGTCTGTGTGCCCAAAAGTTCTAATGAACTTTGTGTTTGGATAGAAACCATGAATAGTCTTCTCCAACACTCAGTTGGTGTTGCATTCTTCGGTTTAAAAATGGTTACAGAGAAAAGACTCACCCTGTAGTACAATTAGCGCACTCATGCTTTTAAGAAAGCATCTTGAAAAATGAAACACAGGTGGAAGAATAACAATTTAGAGCAGGAGTTCTCAACTCTGGCCCCCAAGGTCCACTGTCCCCCAGAATTTAGCTTCAATCCTAATCAAACACACCTGAACAAGCTCCTCAAGGTCTTCAGGAAATTACCAGAAAGTTACTGGAAGATGAGTTTGATCAAAGTTGGAGGTAAACTCTGCAGGAAAGTGGACCTCGAGGGAAGAGTTGAGAACTCCCGATTTAGAGGTATTTTAAGGGTACTTTCTAGGTTTTTCAGTATAGTGGCCGCTGGCCAGACATGGAAGTGCCAAGAGAACCAGATATTCCATTACAGTGCAGCAGTAATTATTTTATGAATGATATGAATGACCAAATTGGGACAGTCAGAAAGAAACCTGGACTTATGCAAACAGGAGGTGAAGTGGAAAGAAGCAAAAGTGACCTTAGGTACATACCCTATTCTAGGGCACAACAAGACCTTAGCTAAACTGAGAGCAAAATCCGTACTGATAAGGCATGTACATCTCCAATCTGCTTTAGGGATGTTAAAACATCAACAAAACCACCTCAAGTGTCAGAATCCGACTCTAAATGCTCAAAGTCTTTTGAGCTCAAAGCCATAGTGACGTTACACCCTAAGACTGTAGATAATTCCCAAGAAGGAACATGAGCAGGATGAACTCAGCCTCAGCTATCTTTGTCTAATGTATTCTCAACTGGTAAGTTTACCATTGCTCTTCCAAATTTTGCTAATGTGACAGCACCTAAAGAGTAGCTTGGCCTTCACCCACAGAAAAACACTTTTAATATTGAATAGACTGGGCAGAGAACTAGGTCTAAGTTGTGATTCCTGCACTAGAATGCAAACAGATGGCACTTGAAAGCATACAGGTTCCTAGTAGAGAGAGTGTTCACATTCAAACTGGTTTCTATAATCTGAGGTGAAAGACCATATTGAATTAGAGAGCCCCGTTCAAAGGCCATACCCAAAGTTTCCACATCTTTGACTGAGGATGCCACACACTGCCCCGAGCCTTAGATAGCAGATTGGTTCTGACCTGAATTTCCCAATGAGACCCTGAAGGAGAGATATTATATCCAAGAACCGTATGGCCAGAATGGTGCCACCAGCAGAAGAGAAACTCTTTGAATATGCAATATGAAAAAAATGACATGACATTGATTTGATGTAAATTGATGTTATTGGCCTACGTATACAGTAAACCAATTTCAGTGTTGGATGAACTTCCCATTTTCACCCAATTACCACTGGAAGAAATTGCCATCCAAACTGAATTTAAAATGATGCTACAGCATCTTGATCAAGTCTTGACTAATATTTGACATCAAACTGATATCAAGTAAGTAAAGTTTATTTATATAGAACATTTATCTCAGCAAAGCTGACCAAATTGCTGAACAGAATCAAAGGGTTAAAACATAAAACAAGCAAGACAAACCATAAAACAGTAAAACAATAAAAACAGAGATAAAATCCAATTAGAATGCCTGGGAGTAAAGATCGTTTTAAAAGTTGTAATAGAAGGTGCAAGGTGAATGTCCAGTGGCTGTTGATTTCCTATCACACTTTGTTTTTAAACGTGAACGAGGAACTGCTAAAAAAAAAACCCTGTCAGAAGATCTTAGAGATCTGGAGGATGAAAGAGGAGTAAGAATATATCAAGGTGCCCGCTGGGTCACTCTCTATAGCTTCCAGCTCCACATAGGATTCCCAACGACCCCTGCTCGTGTGAACCAGAAAGACAAGGGATCATTGACCCTCCTCCTTTTTCTTGAAAAGAAAGCAGGTTCGCAAGCAGTTCAACATTAAGCACAGCTTCTGCATAGTGAAAGCCCAAATACTTATCGTGAGTGTCCTCCCTAATAATGAAACACAGAAGCACACACATCCTAAAAAAGGTTGCCAAAACACGATGGCTTCTATTCCCACAAATACAAACATAAACAGGTTCTGAGAAATAAGAATCGGAGGATTGATGGCACGGCTAAAGCCTTATGAATTGGCTGGTTTCTCTATGGGCTTCAGACAGTCGTCACACCTGGGGTGTGTTCCCATAGCTATGATGTCAGCTATAGGTGGAGCACCAAGTAAACCTATGAAAGGGAACTTATTTATATGTTAACGGCCTCCAGACTGGATTACTGTAATGTGCTACGCGGTGGATGCCCTGCAGGCTCAATAAATAAGCTTTAGCTGGTTTAAAACTATAAATGTAATATATGTAAACGGGAATAGTGCTACCCACTTCATAGAGTCACTCTATCAAAATAGCCAAATGTAAGTTGTTCTTGCATATTCACTTGACTTATCCTGAGGGTTCGAGAGCCAGCCAGATCCAGCTCAATGTTGCTGTCCTGTGTCTACAAATCACGACATTCGCTGGATCAACATCTGCATCTACTCAGCCTTCTGTAACAGACAGCACAGAGGATGAACTGCTGCAGCGTCTCTACATCTACCTGCACTTTACCGGCAAATTCTGGATAGACCTCATGCAGTAACATATCCACTTAATTACTGACATTATATATTGGACTGTATAGCCATAGGTGTCACCTGGTCTCTCCCAAGAAATATTTTGTTTTTTCTTCAGTCACATTTGTGACCCTGGACCACAAAACAAGTCATAAGGGTCCATTTTTTTAAATTGAGATTTATACATCATCTGAAAGCTGAATAAATAAGTTTCCATTGATGTATGGTTTGTTAGGATAGAACAATATTTGGCTGAGATACAACTATTTGAAAATCTGGAATCTGAGGGTGCAAAAAAATCTAAATATTGAGAAAATCATCTTTAAAGTTGTCCAAATGAAGTTCTTAGCAATGCGTATTAGTCACCTGGTCTCTCTCAAGAAATATTTTGTTTTTTCTTCAGTCACATTTGTGACCCTGGACCACAAAACAAGTCATAAGGGTCCATTTTTTAAAATTGAGATTTATACATCATCTGAAAGCTGAATAAATAAGCTTTCCATTGATGTACGGTTTGTTAGGATCGGACAATATTTGGCTGAGATACAACTATTTGAAAATCTGGAATCTGAGGGTGCAAAAAAATCAAAATATTGAGAAAATCACCTTTAAAGTTGTCCAAACCAAATGAAGTTCTTAGCAATGCGTATTATCTCAGTAAAAAGAAATCAAATGATTTTGTATATTTGTATCGTCATCAAACACGTGCAAAATAAATAAATAAATAACCCAACAAAAAATTGCCAATTGGTTAAGTTTGGATATATTTACAGTAGGAAATATCTTCATGGAACATGATCTTTTGATTTTTGCATAAAAGAGAAATGTATAATTGTGACCCATACAATGTATTGTTGGCTATTGCTACAAATATACCCCAGCGACTCAACACTGCTTTTGTGCTGCAGGGTCACATTTGGATTGCACACTAGAGGACTAAAGATATTTTGTAATATGTACTATGTATTATGTGTTTATGTACTATAACATGACTTTTTACTAACTTTTAAGATTAACTGCTTGAGGGTGGGTGATATAACCCTTAAACTTTAAACCCCATTGTTTATATACATTGTTTAACAGTGACAGTGATAGTAGTATAAAGCAAATAGTGTAATGTGAAAAGCACTATGCAAAAAAAAAGACTTCCATTTGATTGTGATGCACCAGATTCAAGGCTGCACAAGATTTGAGAGCTATAGTGAAAGGTAAGATTTCCATTTTAGTTTTTGCCTGTTACTTCATAAAATGTGTCATAAGATTTGGAATATAACTCCAAATCTGATCATAACTGGTGCTTTTATGTTCCTTTTTTGGACATTGACAGTTCATTATACAGTATTTGATGTACGGAAAAGAGCCGCTTGGACAGTCTGCTTAACTGTTGTGTTTTACTGAAGAAAAAAGCCATAAAGGTTCGGAAAGACATGAGTTAGTAAATGATACTATCATTTCTATTCAACTATTCCTTTAAGAACTTGAGGATTTTCCCTGCAGTCAATCTATAATTTGGCAGAGCAATGCTGCCCCTCTATATCAATAATTAAATAAACATATGCCAATAAGTCCTTCATCCTTACAATCCCTTTAAAAAACACCTAGCTCTTGTTTTTGATGTTGTTTATATTGTCTTCTGATTTTGTACTTCATCTCAGTAAAAAGAAATCAAATGATTTTGTATATTTGTATCGTCATCAAACACATGCAAAATAAATAAATAAATAACCCAACAAAAAATTGCCAATTGGTAAGGCGAGTCAGTCAAAGTTGTGTTTAGTTAATTACATAATTACAGCATGTGCTGCATTATACAGTGCCTGTATGTACAAGAAGTTCAAAATAAGCCTATTAAATACCAAAAAAGTGAATCCTGTATTGTTGTCACAGTGATATAGTAATATAAACTTCTGCCACTTAACACTCAATAAACAGAACTGTAAACTGTGTTGGGATGCTGAAACAAAGCGATTCTACTGGACAGCACTACAGAGACAGAAGTACAACAGTAGGTGACTAGGCCAAAGAAATGTATGGTGGAGGTTAGATTGTTTTCAGGAAAATGCGCTATAGGCTACATGATTTATTACACTCCATTTATTTCAAGGCATGAACTTTTCCCTTTATAAAAGTGAATCTGTCCTAGTTTGATGTTGTAGCTCATCAGGGTTTATTGCCTTATCAGCTCATTTCCCTGTAATTGGCATCTGGCTGTAGTTAGGAGAAATGACTGTCAGTCAAAGACCTGATAACAACTGCCTTTCATTCTCATTTCCCCATTAATGTAGTCACACAGAGATATGATTTTCAGATGTTTAATATATGCACATTGCAACCACAATTTTCAACGTAAATATGCACGAAAGACCTTATATAATTTAGAAACTGAGGTTATTAATATTCATTTATTCAGAATTTCTAAGTCAGAATTTCAAGATGGAAAAAAACAATAGATTGCTTGATGTCAGATATTGAAGAACTAGCAAAAGCAGACTGTGTTGTCACCTTGTGTCGGCTGGATTTGGACCAGAAAGCTGTGCTTGAACAAACCGCACAGACTACAGCCGACTGCAAACTAGCATGTGTTCTGCACCTGCGGGTAAGGAATAATCTGTCTATATCAGCAGCTAACAATAGTACAACCCCAAATCCTAAAAAAGTTTGGACGTTTTGGAAAATGCAATAAAATCAAGAATCTGTGATTTGTCTCTTTAACTTTTATTTAATTGACAAAAGTACGAAGAAAAGATTTCCAAAGTTTTCACTGACCAACGTAAATGTATTTATTTTAAATATGAACAAATTTTTATATGGATGGCTGCAACACACTCCAAAAAAGTTGGGACAGAGGCAAAATAAAAGTGAAAAGGTTATAGAATATCCACGTTAAACTGTTTTGAAACAGTTCACAGTAAGCAGGTCAATTGGTATCATGTTTGGGTTTAAAAGTAGCATCTTACTCTTTGCGAGCAAAGCTGGATCATGGCTCATCACTTTGTGCCAAATTTCATGAGAGAAGTGTCAAAGAAATCAAAAATCATATTTCACAATGCAAAATCACAAAGAATGTAGGTCTTTCAGCAACTACCATGCGTAATATTGTGAAAAGATTCAGGGAATCCAAAGAAATCACAGTACATGTAGGGCAAGGCAGGAAAGCTCAGGTGAATGAGCCCTCAGATTGCATAAGAATATAGCCACATCGGCTCAGGAGTACTTCAGAAAACCACTGTCATTTACCACAGTCTGCTGCTGCATCAAGAAATGCAACTTGAATCTCTGTTACTCGAGGAGAAAGCTATACATCAGTTTATGCAGCGATGCCGGTGGGTTCTCTGGGCCAGAGCTCATCTCAGATAGTCAAAAACACAGTGAAAATGTGTGCTGTGCTCAGATGAGTCCACATTTCAATGGGTTTCTGAGAAAAATGGATTTCGAGTTCTCAGTCCCAAAGACCAAAGGGACTATCCATACTTTCATCAGCGACAGTAGCAAAAGCAAACGTCTGTCATGGTATGGGGGTGCAGCAGAGAACCATGGGCGACTGGAATATGTGCAAAGGTACTATTGACATGGAGTCATATATTGGGATTGTACAGAGATATATATATATATACTGCTATCAAGATGATGTCTTTCATGGGAAGTCCATGGTTATTAGATCAAGACAATGCCAGCTCTCATTCTGCATGTGCTACACCAGCGTGGTTTCGTAGAGACAGAGTGAATGTGTTAGATCAGTCCAGATCTGACTCCTATTGAAAATGTATGACCAGTCATGAAAAGGAGAATCAGACAATGACAATCACTGACTGCTGAGCTTCTGAAGTCTTTTATTAAGCGAGACTGGACAAAAATTTAGCTTGCAAAACTTTAACAATTAGTATCCTCAATTCCCAAACAATGAAATATTTGATGTGACAGTGGTAAACATGATTCTGTCCCAACGTTTTTGGAGTGTGTTGCAGCCATCAAAATCAAAATTTGTTTATATTTACAAAATAAAATTAAGTTGGTCCAATGGTCAGTGAAAGCATTGGAATTTTTTTCTTTGTACTTTAAAGAGAATGAACAGATAACATTCTTGATTTTATGGCATTTCACAAAATGTCCCAACTTCTCTGGAATTGGGGTTGTATAACCTTTTTACTTTTATTTTGCCTCTGTTCCAACTTTTATAGAGCGTGTTGCAGCCATCAACATCAACATTTTTTCATTTTTACGAAATACGTTTAAGGTGGTCAGTGAAAACATTGTACTTTTGTCACTTAAATCAAAGTTAAAGGGAATTAACAAATCACTCATTCTTGATTTCACTGCATTTTACAAAGTGTCCCAACTTTTTGGGAA
This sequence comes from Sinocyclocheilus grahami, assembly GCF_001515645.1. Taxonomy (NCBI): domain Eukaryota; kingdom Metazoa; phylum Chordata; class Actinopteri; order Cypriniformes; family Cyprinidae; genus Sinocyclocheilus; species Sinocyclocheilus grahami. The sequence goes on from NW_015506876.1 coordinate 107,336, forward strand.
TTGGGGTTGTATATATTTGTCATTCAAAAGGAGAACCCAAAACAAGGATACACATAGATATATGAAACATAGCTTACCAGTGCCTGCTTACCATTTTGTATATCAGCTATGTTGATAACTTATTTCATTCTAAGCTGCCGCTGACGTGAGCCCCATGAGAGCCGACATGAGGAACACACCAAAAAAAACTTTTAACACAAGAGTCGGCAATTCTGGCCCGCCAGAACAGGACTTAAGTTTTCAAACCTGATTCTGCAGGTGATACACCTCTGTGACTTTTTATGCAGATGATCTCTGCTTCCATTCAACACTACAAACATTTTGGCCTTCAGTCGTAGCGACGCGCCGGCCTGGGTCATTCTTCTTTGGTCGCATCAATGGCAATGTCAACTCAGCGAATCTCCGATCATGCTAGGATGTCTCCCGTAGGCGACGCGCACCGTTCTCATCCAAACAACATGAGAAATTGGCAATGGCTATCCGCTTATAGATGGGGCAGGCCAATAAGTCAGTCCACTGTTAGATCCAACTGGCCACACTTCTAAAGATCGGTCTTATCGGCTGAATTGCATAGGTTTAAAATGGGGTCTGATTAAACTGTGTGAGGTAAAATAAGTGTTTTAAAAGGATGAGACAATGACAAAAGTAGAATGAATAAATGCACAATAAAAATCCTAGAAATCCAAGGCTGTTAAAAGCACAGAGTCTTTCAGTTCCATACCATTAAAACCGTCCTTAAGAATCATAGAGTGTAGTAAGTTCCAATGTAAAAGTGTCGACTTGTGTATATACAATCCAAAGTAAGTGATAATCCAATAAAGTGAGATGCTGGAATGGTAAGTCCTTAAAGGGGTCATATGATGCAATTTAAATTGAAATCCTTTCTCTTTGGAGTGTTACAAGCTCTTGGTGCATAAAGAAGATCTGTAAAGTTGCAAAGACTAACGTCTCAAATCCAACGAGATATTCTTTCTAAAAGTTAAGAGTCAGCCACGCCTGTCAGGGAATAGGCTGGATTCAGATGCGGGTACAACAGAGGCTTTATTGAACAACTGCTATCAAGATGATGTCTTTCATGGGAAGTCCATGGTTATTAGATCAAGACAATGCCAGCTCTCATTCTGCATGTGCTACACCAGCGTGGTTTCATAGAGACAGAGTGAATGTGTTAGATCAGTCCAGATCTGACTCCTATTGAAAATGTATGACCAGTCATGAAAAGGAGAATCAGACAATGACAATCACTGACTGCTGAGCTTCTGAAGTCTTTTATTAAGCGAGACTGGACAAAAATTTAGCTTGCAAAACTTTAACAATTAGTATCCTCAATTCCCAAACAATGAAATATTTGATGTGACAGTGGTAAACATGATTCTGTCCCAACGTTTTTGGAGTGTGTTGCAGCCATCAAAATCAAAATTTGTTTATATTTACAAAATAAAATTAAGTTGGTCAGTGAAAACATTGGAAATTGTTTCTTTGTACTTTAGTCAATTAAATGAAGGTTAAAGAGAATGAGCAGATAACTTGTTCTTGGTTTTATGGCATTTCACAAAATGTCCCAACTTCTCTGGAATTGGGGTTGTATAACCTTTTTACTTTTATTTTGCCTCTGTTCCAACTTTTATAGAGCGTGTTGCAGCCATCAACATCAACATTTTTTATTGTTTCTTTGTACTTTAGTCAATTAAATGAAGGTTAAAGAGAATGAGCAGATAACTTGTTCTTGGTTTTATGGCATTTCACAAAATGTCCCAACTTCTCTGGAATTGGGGTTGTATAACCTTTTTACTTTTATTTTGCCTCTGTTCCAACTTTTATAGAGCGTGTTGCAGCCATCAACATCAACATTTTTTCATTTTTACGAAATACGTTTAAATGACAAATATATACAACCCCAATTCCCAAAAAGTTGGGACACTTTGTAAAATGCAGTGAAATCAAGAATGAGTGATTTGTTAATTCCCTTTAACTTTGATTTAAGTGACAAAAGTACAATGTTTTCACTGAAATGGTCAGTGAATCCTAGAGTGTAGTAAGTTCCAATGTAAAAGTGTCGACTTGTGTATATACAATCCAAAGTAAGTGATAATCCAATAAAGTGAGATGCTGGAATGGTAAGTCCTTAAAGGGGTCATATGATGCAATTTAAATTTAAATCCTTTCTCTTTGGAGTGTTACAAGCTCTTGGTGCATAAAGAAGATCTGTAAAGTTGCAAAGACTAGCATCTCAAATCCAACGAGATATTCTTTATAAAAGTTAAGAGTCAGCCACGCCTGTCAGGGAATAGGCTGGATTCAGATGCGGGTACAACAGAGGCTTTATTGAACAGAGAATAATCACAACGGGCAATGAGTTCGTGTGGACATGGAATCCCCTACCACACAGATGGGTGGATAGCAGCAGCTGACAAGCCACAACTGTGGCAGTGGAGATGAAGCCAGCAAGAACCTTGTTGCAGCCATCAACATCAACATTTTTTCATTTTTACGAAATACGTTTAAGGTGGTCAGTGAAAACATTGTACTTTTGTCACTTAAATCAAAGTTAAAGGGAATTAACAAATCACTCATTCTTGATTTCACTGCATTTTACAAAGTGTCCCAACTTTTTGGGAATTGGGGTTGTATATATTTGTCATTCAAAAGGAGAACCCAAAACAAGGATACACATAGATATATGAAACATAGCTTACCAGTGCCTGCTTACCATTTTGTATATCAGCTATGTTGATAACTTATTTCATTCTAAGCTGCCGCTGACGTGAGCCCCATGAGAGCCGACATGAGGAACACACCAAAAAAAACTTTTAACACAAGAGTCGGCAATTCTGGCCCGCCAGAACAGGACTTAAGTTTTCAAACCTGATTCTGCAGGTGATACACCTCTGTGACTTTTTATGCAGATGATCTCTGCTTCCATTCAACACTACAAACATTTTGGCCTTCAGTCGTAGCGACGCGCCGGCCTGGGTCATTCTTCTTTGGTCGCATCAATGGCAATGTCAACTCAGCGAATCTCCGATCATGCTAGGATGTCTCCCGTAGGCGACGCGCACCGTTCTCATCCAAACAACATGAGAAATTGGCAATGGCTATCCGCTTATAGATGGGGCAGGCCAATAAGTCAGTCCACTGTTAGATCCAACTGGCCACACTTCTAAAGATCGGTCTTATCGGCTGAATTGCATAGGTTTAAAATGGGGTCTGATTAAACTGTGTGAGGTAAAATAAGTGTTTTAAAAGGATGAGACAATGACAAAAGTAGAATGAATAAATGCACAATAAAAATCCTAGAAATCCAAGGCTGTTAAAAGCACAGAGTCTTTCAGTTCCATACCATTAAAACCGTCCTTAAGAATCATAGAGTGTAGTAAGTTCCAATGTAAAAGTGTCGACTTGTGTATATACAATCCAAAGTAAGTGATAATCCAATAAAGTGAGATGCTGGAATGGTAAGTCCTTAAAGGGGTCATATGATGCAATTTAAATTGAAATCCTTTCTCTTTGGAGTGTTACAAGCTCTTGGTGCATAAAGAAGATCTGTAAAGTTGCAAAGACTAACGTCTCAAATCCAACGAGATATTCTTTCTAAAAGTTAAGAGTCAGCCACGCCTGTCAGGGAATAGGCTGGATTCAGATGCGGGTACAACAGAGGCTTTATTGAACAGAGAATAATCACAACGGGCAATGAGTTCGTGTGGACATGGAATCCCCTACCACACAGATGGGTGGATAGCAGCAGCTGACAAGCCACAACTGTGGCAGTGGAGATGAAGCCAGCAAGAACCTGGTGTGAAACAAGAAGCTAGCGAGCAGAGAAACAAGGAGGGCGGGGAAACAATCACGCTGACAATGCACACGTTACGAGCTGTCAAAACAAGCCACACACACAACAACAACACAACATCCAAACACAGAGACAGCAAAGAACAGGTGATCAGACCCGAGACCCGACAGTACCCCCCCTCCCAGGAGTGCCACCAGGCGCCCCAGGAGGAGGCCCACCTTGTCGCCGATGGAAGTCCTTGATCAACGAACGGTCCAAAAGGTCCCGGGACGGCACCCAGCATCTCTCCTCTAGAGCATAACCCTCCCAGTCCACGAAATACTGAAACCCCGGCGCCGCTCGTCGAGTAATCTCCTAACCGTATAGGTAGGGGAGCCATCCACAAGACGAGGGGGTGGGGGTGTGGGGCGATCGCCGGCAGGGTTAAGGGGAGAAGAAAACACAGGTTTAACCCAAGAGACATGAAACACAGGGTGAACCCGACCAAGGGTAGGAGGGCGCTTGAGCCTGATTGCCACCGGATTAACCACCTTGGTGACGCGGTACAGCCCAATGAATCTGGGCACCAGCGTTCGAGAAGGCACCCGGAGAGGCAGATCCCTGGTAGAAAGCCATACCCGTTGACCGCACACATAGGTTGGAGGAGAGGACTGGCGATGATCGGCTGCTGCCTTGGTTCGTCCCGAGGTTCGGACCAAAACCCTCCTGATTTTCTCCCAGGTGCGGCGGCAGCGCTGAACGAAAGCCAGGGTGGACGGAACCGCAACATCAGGTTCCTGTGATGGAAACAGAGGTGGTTTATATCCCACAGAACACTCAAAAGGGGACATACCTGAAGCCGCCACTGGAAGGGAGTTACGCGCGTATTGTATCCAGGAAAGCTGTTGGCACCAGGAACTCGGATTGTTGGATGTCAGACAGCGGAGCATTCTTTCGAGATCCTGGTTGGCCCACTCGCATTGCCCATTGGTCTGAGGATGGAAACTGGAAGACAGACTCGTAGAGGCCCTGATCTGTCACGAGGGGGTGGGGGTGTGGGGCGATCGCCGGCAGGGTTAAGGGGAGAAGAAAACACAGGTTTAACCCAAGAGACATGAAACACAGGGTGAACCCGACCAAGGGTAGGAGGGCGCTTGAGCCTGATTGCCACCGGATTAACCACCTTGGTGACGCGGTACAGCCCAATGAATCTGGGCACCAGCGTTCGAGAAGGCACCCGGAGAGGCAGATCCCTGGTAGAAAGCCATACCCGTTGACCGCACACATAGGTTGGAGGAGAGGACTGGCGATGATCGGCTGCTGCCTTGGTTCGTCCCGAGGTTCGAAAAGCCAGGGCGGACGGAACCGCAGCATCAGGTTCCTGTGATGGAAACAGAGGTGGTTTATAACCCACAGAGTACTCAAAAGGAGACATACCTGAAGCCGCCACTGGAAGTTACGAGCGTATTCTATCCAGGAGAGCTGTTGGCACCAGGAACTCGGATTGTTGGATGTCAGACAGCGGAGCATTCTTTCGAGATCCTGGTTGGCCCGCTCGCATTGCCCATTGGTCTGAGGATGGAAACTGGAAGACAGACTCGCAGAGGCCCTGATCTGTCTACAAAACTCCAACCCAAAACCGGGAGGCGAACTGAGGACCCCTATCTGAAACCACGTCAACCGGCCATCCATGGAGACGGAAGACGTGATCCACGATCAGTTCAGCGGTCTCCCGGGCAGAGGGCAATTTGGGCAGGGTAATGAAATGAACCGCCTCAGAAAAGCGATCCACCACAGTGAGAATCACAGTGTTACCCTTCGATGGGGGAAGCCCAGGGACAAAATCAAGGGCGATGTGTGACCATGGACGGGAAGGGACAGGAAGAGGATGAAGCAGACCATCAGGAGGGCGAAGCACTGGCTTACATTGGGCGCATGTGGGGAAGGCCAACACAAACTGTCTGACATCTGTGGGCAGTGTGGGCCACCAGAAGCGTTGACGGATGGCAAACAATGGTAGACCAGCCTGGACGCATGACCCCACTGAAGGACTTCGGGGTGCAGCACAGCTGGCACCGGCAACCTGCCTGCCGGGCACCTCCCTGGCACTTGCACCCCTCGACTGGCCTCCTCTACTCGCCACTCGATATCCCAAGAAAGAGCCCCGACCACCACCCCTTCAGGAAGGATGGCTTCGGCTGCAAGCTCCCCCTCCGGAGCCCCGAACAGGCGCGAGAGAGCGTCGGGCTT
>NW_015506876.1:118518-122485 GCF_001515645.1 Sinocyclocheilus grahami
TCGAAAAGCCAGGGCGGACGGAACCGCAGCATCAGGTTCCTGTGATGGAAACAGAGGTGGTTTATAACCCACAGAGTACTCAAAAGGAGACATACCTGAAGCCGCCACTGGAAGTTACGAGCGTATTCTATCCAGGAGAGCTGTTGGCACCAGGAACTCGGATTGTTGGATGTCAGACAGCGGAGCATTCTTTCGAGATCCTGGTTGGCCCGCTCGCATTGCCCATTGGTCTGAGGATGGAAACTGGAAGACAGACTCGTAGAGGCCCTGATCTGTCTACAAATCTCCAACCCAAAACCGGGAGACGAACTGAGGACCCCTATCTGAAACCACGTCAACCGGCCATCCATGGAGACGGAAGACGTGATCCACGATCAGTTCAGCGGTCTCCCGGGCAGAGGGCAATTTGGGCAGGGTAATGAAATGAACCGCCTCAGAAAAGCGATCCACCACAGTGAGAATCACAGTGTTACCCTTCGATGGGGGAAGCCCAGGGACAAAATCAAGGGCGATGTGTGACCATGGACGGGAAGGGACAGGAAGAGGATGAAGCAGACCATCAGGAGGGCGATTCACTGGCTTACATTGGGCGCATGTGGGGAAGGCCAACACAAACTGTCTGACATCTGTGGGCAGTGTGGGCCACCAGAAGCGTTGACGGATGGCAAACAATGGTAGACCAGCCTGGACGCATGACCCCACTGAAGGACTTCGGGGTGCAGCACAGCTGGCACCGGCAACCTGCCTGCCGGGCACCTCCCTGGCACTTGCACCCCTCGACTGGCCTCCTCTACTCGCCACTCGATATCCCAAGAAAGAGCCCTGACCACCACCCCTTCAGGAAGGATGGCTTCGGCTGCAAGCTCCCCCTCCGGAGCCCCGAACAGGCGCGAGAGAGCGTCGGGCTTGACATTTTTGGACCCTGGCCGGTACGAGAGGGTGAAGTTGAATCGGCCAAAGAAAAGTGCCCAGCGGGCCTGACGCGAGCTCAGCCTCTTGGCCGAACGGATATATTCGAGATTCTTGTGATCCATCCAGACCAAAAAGGGCAGCGCCGACCCCTCCAACCAGTGATGCCACTCACCCAAGGCCAATCTCACCTCCAACAGTTCTCTATTGCCAATGTCGTAGTTATGTTCTGCAGGGCTGAGATGGTGAGAGAAGAATGCACATGGGTGCACCTTCCCGTCGCGGAGGGATCGTTGAGATAGAACTGCGCCAACCCCGACGTCCGATGTGTCAACCTCGACAATGAACTGGGACTCAGGATCTGGAACCAACAGAACAGGTGCAGAGACAAAACGGGACTTTAATGTGTCAAAGGCTACCTGAGCATCCTGGTTCCACCTGAACCACCTTGGAGGTTAATGCCGTGAGTGGAGCAGCGATCTGACCAAAATTCCTGATGTATCGCCGATAGAAGTTGTCAAAACCCAGGAAACGCTGCAGGGCCTTACGGGAGTCGGGGACTGGCCACTTGGCGACAGCTTCTATCTTAGCAGGGTCTGGTTTAATCCCCCTGGTGGAGATGATATGGCCAAGAAACGTAACAGACTCGGCGTGGAATTCACACTTCTCTGCCTTGACGAACAACTGGTTCTCTAATAGGCGCTGGAGGACCCGTCTAACGTGTTGGGTGTGTAGGTGGAGAGAAGGGGAGAAAATCAGAATATCATCCAAATACACAAAGACGAACTGATTAATCATGTCACCCAGAACGCTATTGACGAGACCCTGGAAAACGTCCAGAAGGGCATGGCCAGTGTGTGAACCTCCCTGGAAGGAGAGTCGAAAGGGCAGCTGAGTGCGCGTTGCTGGAAAGTTTGAACAGGGAAAGGCACCCACCAGGAGCCAGTTGCATGGGCTCAACATCAGCTGACTGTGGACTCGCCGCATCGGATGAAGCGAACTCCAGGTGGCGCCACGGAGTAGTGGATTGACGGCATTGCCGGCGGCGGTTGAGACAGCCTTCCACATGGAGCGCAAGATTAATCAAATTATCCAGCTCTCAGGGAAGATCCACAGCCGCTAATTCGTTAGCGATGGCATCATCCAGTACCTCGCATAGCACGCCCTCATTCCAGCTGCAAGCCGCCGCTAGAGTCTAAAACTGTATGGCATAGTCGGTGACAGACCATTTCCTCTGAGACAACCGAGACAGCTGAGCCACCGCCTCATCTCCCTGGGCTGATCGGTCGAACAGCTGAGCCATCTCCTGGCGAAAATCCGCAAAAGTAGCACAGCAGGGAGCCCGCGATCTCCATACGGCAATTCCCCATTCGCGGGCACAGCCCGAGAGGAGAGTGAGGACGTATGCAACCTTAGCCTCCTCTGTGGCGTAACGTCGAGGCTGCAGTGAAAACACCAGCGAACATTGGGAGAGAAAGGCTTGGCAGGCATTAGGATCGCCATCATAAACCGGTGGATTGTTGGCATGAGGTTCAGGGTCCAGAGAGATACCAGCGCGGAGGACGGGACCCCAGGACCCCGGTTAGCCGCCTCCCGCTGAAGATCATCAACCCGCGTGAGGAGCTCAGCGACTCGGGCATTTAGAGCGCCCACCTCTTGCGCTGTGGTGTTGAGCTGGGTGGTGTGCTGACCCAGCAGAACTCCCTGTTGCACGAGAGCAGAACGAAGCGGATCCGATTCCGCTGAATCCATTGTGGTCAGACTGTTCTGTCAGGGAATAGGCTGGATTCAGATGCGGGTACAACAGAGTCTTTATTGAACAGAGAATAATCACAACGGGCAATGAACGCCTCCACGGACAGTTTGTGTGGACGTGGAATCCCCTACCACACAGATGGGTGGATAGCAGCGGCTGGGACAAGCCGCAACTGAAGCAGTGGAGATGAAGCCGGCAGGGCAGCTCGCTAATCCGAGCAAGAGGCTGAGCAACCTAATAACGAGTCCACAGAGTCCCAAGGTAGGCGGATGCCGAAGGGAGCCCACAGGTTTCTGAACGCACAGAAAGGTGCAGAAAAAATATAAAGGCAGCTACGAGCACTGGAGCCTGAACGAGACAAGACAGGATTGGTAAGCAATACAAACTATGACAGTCAGAGCAAAGGGAATAATCACAACAGTCTGACAAAAGACAGAGAAACACAAGGAGCAATAAAGGGAAGCTAATGAGATAACAAGAACCTGGTGTGAAACAAGAAGCTAGCGAGCAGAGAAACAAGGAGGGCGGGGAAACAATCACGTTGACAATGCGCACGTGGCGAGCGGTCAAAACAAGCCATGCACACAACAACAACACAACACCCAAACACAGAGACAGCAAAGAACAGGTGATCAGACCCGAGACCCGACACACTCCTACCTAAAACTGCTCGTTCTAACACGCCCCCCACGTCTACGTCACCATGTGGGAAGATTTGCATAACGCCGCCCAAGTGTTCACGCAAAGAAAGAAGGCGTAACTTTTATTCTCGCTGTAGTATTGTTGTTGCCGCCGCCATGTCGTAACGTGACGCTGTGTTTCATTGTGAAAGCGAAACTACTTTGTTTGGGTTTCCAAAAGAGGACGATATCTGCTTCGTCATGTCTGGAGCTGGCGCTGTGGATAACCGGATCGGCTTTCACCGTGGACGAAGCGGAGTCCAGCCCGGGGTCGTCACATGTGGTTGCCGCAAGCCTTCCGGACGCTCCTTTGTCGAATCCGCCGGCCACGCCGTTCTCAAGCCCACTGCTTCTGCTCACTCTAGCCCTCCGGCCGTTCCTCACTCTAGCCCCCGGCCTCTGCTCACTCTAGGCCACCACCGCTCACTCTAGGCCACCGTGTGTGATGCTGTGTTTCGTTGTGAAAGCGAAACTACCTTGTTTGGCCTTCCAAAAATGGACATGACTAGAAATCAGTGGTTAAGTTGTATTTACAACACTGTTCCAGAACACTTCAACCCAAATATTCAGATGTGTGCAGCACATTTTATGGAGGACCGTTTCCTGATCCTGGTAGAGTAGA
>NW_015506876.1:124256-128531 GCF_001515645.1 Sinocyclocheilus grahami
TATGCAACCTTAGCCTCCTCTGTGGCGTAACGTCGAGGCTGCAGTGAAAACACCAGCGAACATTGGGAGAGAAAGGCTTGGCAGGCATTAGGATCGCCATCATAAACCGGTGGATTGTTGGCATGAGGTTCAGGGTCCAGAGAGATACCAGCGCGGAGGACGGGACCCCGGGACCCCGGTTAGCCACCTCCCGCTGAAGATCATCAACCCGCGTGAGGAGCTCAGCGACTCGGGCATTTAGAGCGCCCACCTCTTGCGCTGTGGTGTTGAGCTGGGTGGTGTGCTGACCCAGCAAAACTCCCTGTTGCACGAGAGCAGAACGAAGCGGATCCGATTCCGCTGAATCCATTGTGGTCAGACTGTTCTGTCAGGGAATAGGCTGGATTCAGATGCGGGTACAACAGAGTCTTTATTGAACAGAGAATAATCACAACGGGCAATGAGCGCCTCCACGGACAGTTTGTGTGGACGTGGAATCCCCTACCACACAGATGGGTGGATAGCAGCGGCTGGGACAAGCCGCAACTGAAGCAGTGGAGATGAAGCCGGCAGGGCAGCTCGCTAATCCGAGCAAGAGGCTGAGCAACCTAATAACGAGTCCACAGAGTCCCAAGGTAGGCGGATGCCGAAGGGAGCCCACAGGTTTCTGAACGCACAGAAAGGTGCAGGAAAAATATAAAGGCAGCTACGAGCACTGGAGCCTGAACGAGACAAGACAGGATTGGTAAGCAATACAAACTATGACAGTCAGAGCAAAGGGAATAATCACAACAGTCTGACAAAAGACAGAGAAACACAAGGAGCAATAAAGGGAAGCTAATGAGATAACAAGAACCTGGTGTGAAACAAGAAGCTAGCGAGCAGAGAAACAAGGAGGGCGGGGAAACAATCACGTTGACAATGCGCACGTGGCGAGCGGTCAAAACAAGCCACGCACACAACACCCAAACACAGAGACAGCAAAGAACAGGTGATCAGACCCGAGACCTGACAGATGAGTATGTTTACTCTTTTTATCACTTGATTTGAAGCACCACAATTACAACATTGTGTCATCTGTTATAGAACAGAAATACGTCGCAAAGAAAGAAGGCGTAACTTTTATTCTTGCTGTAGTATTGTTGTTGCCACCGCCATGTCGTAACGTGACGCTGTGTTTCATTGTGAAAGCGAAACTACTTTGTTTGGGTTTCCAAAAGAGGACGATATCTGCTTCGTCATGTCTGGAGCTGGCGCTGTGGATAACCGGATCGGCTTTCACCGTGGACGAAGCGGAGTCCAGCCCGGGGTCGTCACATGTGGTTGCCGCAAGCCTTCCGGACGCTCCTTTGTCGAATCCGCCGGCCACGCCGTTCTAAAGCCCACTGCTTCTGCTCACTCTAGCCCTCCGGCCGTTCCTCACTCATAGGCTAAGTGTGACAGAAAAACCGAAACAGTTACCTCCATGTTTCCCCTCTGTTTTGTTTTCGTTTCCATGGATCCCTTCACTCGCCCCGAATTCCTCCTCCTCCTGCTGGAGCAGGGAGACAAAGCTCTCGAGGACCATACCAAACTGTTCCTGTTGGTCGTAATATCACCAGCTATCTGGACGACACGCTCTGCTCTTTCTATGACGCAAGCCTGAACGGCGAGTGCAGAGCGCTGTTGTCTGAAGATGGTCCTCGGGAGGAATTCACCGCCTTCGTGGAGTGGACTCTGGCTAGAAACGGGTCGCCACTCACCATCTGCCCCATGGAGGATCTCGCCGGATCCCCTCTGGACCCAGAGCCCAATCTACCATCTCCCCGCGGTACGGAGCATCAGCCTGAGCCCACCGATGACGGAGAGCCATTTCCCGCCGCGAGCCAGAGCGAAGCCAAGCAACTGAGCAGAGGATCACCTCGGAAGTTGAGCCCACCCCGTCAGACCAGGTGCGAGAGCCAGCGACAGTGCCCACCACAAGGGAGCAAGCCATGGACGGTGTGGGGGCAGAGCTCCTGCATCATGGCTGAGGGTGAGCTGACTATGACGGGACATAAGTGCCAAAACAAAGAGGGGAGGGATCCAGCCCCCGAATCCAGCTCAGAGCGCCCTCCAGTCCCTGCTCCTAGAAAGCGCCCTCCAGTGCCTGCTCCTAGAAATTTCCCTCCAGTGGCCGCTTCTCGAAAATTCCCGCCCTCCCACCCACTCCAGCCTTCTCCACCGCTGTCATCTGGCAGCCCCTCTGCTCGCCCTCAGCCCACCATCATTGCGGTGCGAACCCCACGGGACTGTCATCCTCCAGCGTCGCCGGGGTCGGAGTATCCCTCACCTCCGCCTTGGTCGTCAGTCGCTCCGGCTCCACCGCGGATCTCTGGATCTCTGCTTCCGCCTTGGTCGCCAGAGCCCTCGGCTCCACCCTGGCCCTCTGGATCCTCGGCATCCCCCCCGGCTCATTGGCTCTCCGTCTCCGCCTCGGGCTCCTCCACCACCTGCTCCGCCGCCGTTGGTTGGCCCCCTGGAGTCGTTGGCCATTCCTCCTCCATGGCTCCTCCCTCCGTCGGCGCCACCGTGGGCCGCTGTTATGGCTGTGTCCTGGGTCCTGCGGTGCTCTTCCTGCTCCGGGTCCCTCCTGTCTCCTCCCTGGCTCCTCCATCCGTCGTCTACTCCCTGGAATCTGTCTGCCGGCCCCCTCCCGGGTGTTTGTCCTCCTCCTGAGCCTCCTCACTAGTTCCCACCCACTCCCCTCCCCATGTTGTTTCTACGGTGCGAGGACGCACCTTCCGGGAGGGGGGAGGAATGTCATGCCCCTGGACTCATTGTGTTGTGTTTTCCCTCCCCAGGTGTGCCGTGTCTCAGTTAATTAGTCATTCCATGCACCTGTGTTCCCCAAATTGCTCAGGGTTTATTAGCCCCAGTCTGTGCTGTCTGTCTTTGTCTGAGATTACACGTCAACCTTGTGTTTCCTGTGGTCCTGTCTGCCCCGAGTATTCCCTTGGATTTTGAATTAAAAGACTTTCGTGAGTTGAAAACCTTGTCTCCTCGTTCCTCGCTCTGCACCATAGGCTAAGTGTGACAATTTCCAATGTTTTGTATTGGATTATAAGAGGGTTTTTATTTTTTTATTTTTTAGTTTCACAAGCAGGTTGTAAATTTTCAGAACTCTTATTGCATTCTTATCACAATCTTATTACATTTCAACATTTCAACTAATTATGTTAGTACAAAACACAAAATCACAAAATATCCTTTTTTTTCCAACAAACTTAATAATGCTGTTACTATCAAACTTTTTGTTTGCCTCTCTTCTCATTCAGTTTAATATGTTTGTCTATGATTTAATCTAATGATTTAATCTGAGAGAAAGATTAGCAATTTGTGAACACAGAGCAAGACAGAGTACTATAGAGATTAAACAAATGATAAATATGTGTCCGTCAGATTGATCAGAGACACAGAGGGCATCAAATACAGCATTTTACATCATGCCATGTGATGCTGTAAACAGAAGCCTTACCATGGTAGAGACGGGTGAAATACTGTAAGTCACCCTGAAAGGGCCAAACTAGACTTATATGTCAAATTGTTTACCTCATGGCTGTGTTCATCTTCACCACACCTTTTCATGACACACTGAACTGACAGTATTGTAAACATATGGATTTTTTTTGTGTGTATTTTTTTTTGTTTACTAGTGTGACAGCTGTAGCCTGTATTACTGTAAATCTGTTAGTATGCCTGACTTGAAACGCGTCTTGCATTGTTTGCTCTTGAATAAACTGATTGTTAAAAGTATTAATTTGAAAGAAGATCATTATGTTGTGTTTTGGTGATTAAGACAAATGTTCTCATTGCATATTGAAAAACAATGTGTTCTGAAACAGCTTTTATATGTACTGAACATGTACGGAATATGTACAATATGTCTAAAATGTGTATCTGCAATGAAAGCATGAGCTTTAGTTTAGAAAGATTGACTAGCAGTGCTACAAATGTGATGTGAAAACTGCACCAAAACAAAATAAAATAAAATATGAATGAATGAATTAAGTGCATTTTGATCATTGGTTGTGAGTTTTTCATGGGCTTTAAAAAAACGTGTCTAGGTTACATATGTAACCATGGTTCCCCAAGGGAACGAGACGCTGCGTCGAGGTGCTTTGGGAACGCCCTTGCGTTCTGAAGCACGTGTCAAATCAGTCCAATGGAGCAGCGAGACGTCACGAGCGGGGTGACGTAAGCACCAGAAAGTATAAAAGCGCATCCAGCAGAGCGCAAACCAGCTTCGATGAAGTAGCGCCTGCAGGGATGCAGGGA
>NW_015506876.1:129837-157214 GCF_001515645.1 Sinocyclocheilus grahami
ACCATCTCCCCGCGGTACGGAGCATCAGCCTGAGCCCACCGATGACGGAGAGCCATTTCCCGCCGCGAGCCAGAGCGAAGCCAAGCAACTGAGCAGAGGATCACCTCGGAAGTTGAGCCCAACCCGTCAGACCAGGTGCGAGAGCCAGCGACAGTGCCCACCACAAGGGAGCAAGCCATGGACGGTGTGGGGGCAGAGCTCCTGCATCATGGCTGAGGGTGAGCTGACTATGACGGGACATAAGTGCCAAAACAAAGAGGGGAGGGATCCAGCCCCCGAATCCAGCTCAGAGCGCCCTCCAGTCCCTGCTCCTAGAAAGCGCCCTCCAGTGCCTGCTCCTAGAAATTTCCCTCCAGTGGCCGCTTCTCGAAAATTACCGCCCTCCCACCCACTCCAGCCTTCTCCACCACTGTCATCTGGCAGCCCCTCTGCTCGCCCTCAGCCCACCATCATTGCGGTGCAAACCCCACGGGACTGTCATCCTCCAGCGTCGCCGGGGTCGGAGTATCCCTCACCTCCGCCTTGGTCGTCAGTCGCTCCGGCTCCACCGCGGATCTCTGGATCTCTGCTTCCGCCTTGGTCGCCAGAGCCCTCGGCTCCACCCTGGCCCTCTGGATCCTCGGCATCCCCCCCGGCTCATTGGCTCTCCGTCTCCGCCTCGGGCTCCTCCACCACCTGCTCCGCCGCCGTTGGTTGGCCCCCTGGAGTCGTTGGCCATTCCTCCTCCATGGCTCCTCCCTCCGTCGGCGCCACCGTGGGCCGCTGTTATGGCTGTGTCCTGGGTCCTGCGGTGCTCTTCCTGCTCCGGGTCCCTCCTGTCTCCTCCCTGGCTCCTCCATCCGTCGTCTACTCCCTGGAATCTGTCTGCCGGCCCCCTCCCGGGTGTTTGTCCTCCTCCTGAGCCTCCTCACTAGTTCCCACCCACTCCCCTCCCCATGTTGTTTCTACGGTGCGAGGACGCACCTTCCGGGAGGGGGGAGGAATGTCATGCCCCTGGACTCATTGTGTTGTGTTTTCCCTCCCCAGGTGTGCCGTGTCTCAGTTAATTAGTCATTCCATGCACCTGTGTTCCCCAAATTGCTCAGGGTTTATTAGCCCCAGTCTGTGCTGTCTGTCTTTGTCTGAGATTACACGTCAACCTTGTGTTTCCTGTGGTCCTGTCTGCCCCGAGTATTCCCTTGGATTTTGAATTAAAAGACTTTCGTGAGTTGAAAACCTTGTCTCCTCGTTCCTCGCTCTGCACCATAGGCTAAGTGTGACAATTTCCAATGTTTTGTATTGGATTATAAGAGGGTTTTTATTTTTTTTGGTGCAAGTTTCACAAGCAGGTTGTAAATTTTCAGAACTCTTATTGCATTCTTATCACAATCTTATTACATTTCAACGTGTTTCTTAATTATGTTAGTACAAAACACAAAATCACAAAATATCCTTTTTTTTCCAACAAACTTAATAATGCTGTTACTATCAAACTTTTTGTTTGCCTCTCTTCTCATTCAGTTTAATATGTTTGTCTATGATTTAATCTAATGATTTAATCTGAGAGAAAGATTAGCAATTTGTGAACACAGAGCAAGACAGAGTACTAGAGAGATTAAACAAATGATAAATATGTGTCCGTCAGATTGATCAGAGACACAGATGGCATCAAATACAGCATTTTACATCATGCCATGTGATGCTGTAAACAGAAGCCTTACCATGGTAGAGACGGGTGAAATACTGTAAGTCACCCTGAAAGGGCCAAACTAGACTTATATGTCAAATTGTTTACCTCATGGCTGTGTTCATCTTCACCACACCTTTTCATGACACACTGAACTGACAGTATTGTAAACATATGGATTTTTTTTGTGTGTATTTTTTTTTGTTTACTAGTGTGACAGCTGTAGCCTGTATTACTGTAAATCTGTTAGTATGCCTGACTTGAAACGCGTCTTGCATTGTTTGCTCTTGAATAAACTGATTGTTAAAAGTATTAATTTGAAAGAAGATCATTATGTTGTGTTTTGGTGATTAAGACAAATGTTCTCATTGCATATTGAAAAACAATGTGTTCTGAAACAGCTTTTATATGTACTGAACATGTACGGAATATGTACAATATGTCTAAAATGTGTATCTGCAATGAAAGCATGAGCTTTAGTTTAGAAAGATTGACTAGCAGTGCTACAAATGTGATGTGAAAACTGCACCAAAACAAAATAAAATAAAATATGAATGAATGAATTAAGTGCATTTTGATCATTGGTTGTGAGTTTTTCATGGGCTTTAAAAAAACGTGTCTAGGTTACATATGTAACCATGGTTCCCCAAGGGAACGAGACGCTGCGTCGAGGTGCTTTGGGAACGCCCTTGCGTTCTGAAGCACGTGTCAAATCAGTCCAATGGAGCAGCGAGACGTCACGAGCGGGGTGACGTAAGCACCAGAAAGTATAAAAGCGCATCCAGCAGAGCGCAAACCAGCTTCGATGAAGTAGCGCCTGCAGGGATGCAGGGAGGGATGAGTACGGTTTCTCCCACGATCTTGGCACTCAGCATGGAGATCGGGAAAAACGGAAGGCCCCCGTCGTGAAGGCTGTGATCTGGATTCAGAAAACGCTCGTCTAATTATTTTTAGGATGAGCATCCTGTTTCTAGGCTGACGATATTTTATTTTGGCGAATGCACGAAACACACCCCATAATCACGAATCACACCTCATACGCGAGGGACTGTGGTGGTGAGTCCACAGTCTCCTCTGTCTCGACACTCATCACATCCACCTCCTCGGAGGAAGATAGATGAAGCGTCTGGCTTCCGAACACTGAGAGGGAGCCGCGGATCTAGCGGGTGAGGACCGAGAAAAGGACGAGCCCATCTCGGATCCCTCCGCTAAATCCACCCGCGATCCCCACGACAACAGTCTGCGCTGTGCCTCGGCAACAGTGGGACCGCTGCCAGTGGGATTGCGAGCCTGGCCGCTCTCATCAAGCACGGCCAGGCGAGAGCGGAGCATGCGCAACGAGAGTAACTCGCAGTGATGACAATCAGCTGCTCGAAAGCTGACCGTGCATGCTTCGCTCCTAAACAAACGACACACAAATCGTGTGTATCCTCCGCCGCCAGATATTGTGGGCAGGGAGAAACACAGCATTTGTAATGCCGTTCGCTCGCCATAGACTTTTTCATGATTGTTTTTGTTATATGCTTGTGCGGACAGACAACAGTAAATAGACAGACACATACACAGAGCGCTACTGAAGAGCAGAAGCTGGTTTGCGCTATGCTGGATGCGCTTTTATACTTTCTGGTGCTTACGTCACCCCGCTCGTGACGTCTCGCTGCTCCATTGGACTGATTTGACATGTGCTTCAGAACGCGGTCACGCAAGGGCGTTCCCAAAGCGACTCGACGCAGCTCGAGTTCCTGAAGGGGAACAAACAAACATCTGGGTTCTGATATTAGTGTCATGATTGTAAAAAACTGTAATTTTGTCCACAAATTACAGTCACACTTGGCACCCCCATAAGTAAGTAAGCAAGTAAGTCAATAAATAAGAAAATAGATAAATAAATAAATAAATATTACATTTATTAATTGTAGTGAGAATACCCAATTCCTTAACCCAGATAATGTAGCTCATTGGCTTAACTGCTGGCCATAGGCTTCAAAGCAGTACACTGCATCAACTTGATGGATTAGTAGTAATTTAAAAACAAATAAAGCTCTTAGAAGCAAATAAAGACATTTTACCCAAATAAATGCCTGTAAACATAATTGTGCTTGAACCGCTAAGATATTTGCTCAGTAGTGTACATATGGGAATAGATTAGCTGGTAAAGACAGCTCTTTGACTCATGAAATACTGTCAGCACGCTGTGCTGGAGAGGCAGACTCAGCAGGAGCAGTAGAGACACAGTATCATCTAATGGAGCTTTTTAGACCGCAATTAGGCCATTAATCCAGCTGCAGCAGGACGCTTGTATTAATGTTTTTTTAAACGTAGCCAATTCACACCCGTTTGTCCCCCGCTACCTGCTGACTGCTCCAATAATGCATCAAAGTGACTTACACACACCCAAACACAACCACCAAGAGTACATGTTCTCACAATCCACTCCAGATCTCGTTAAACAGCAAATCACTGATCAAATATGAATCATCGTACACTGACATCTAGCATTCGCATAACTCGGTTATGTTAGTGACTACATTTATGAGATCTTTTCTTAGAACCTCCACTCTCTGAATTGGGACATGTCGATTTAAGAAATCATGGCTGTCCTGTCTTGGGCACTTACAGGATCTGAGGATATGAGGGTATGCACTTTTTTTGCAAAAAAAAAAAAAAGAAGCAATATTCATAGGCGGAGCGTCGGGACTTGGGGCAAAAAAGGCACAAAATTGGACAAAAATGCCCCTGCACAAATAAATTAAATCTATTACGTCTGTTGCTAACAAAGTGAATATGAATAGACAGTTTCGATTGCGACATTAAATTAAGATCTGCTCATGTTGCACCGTATTTCCTTTTAGGCGTTTTTACAGTGTTGCGCATTAGAACTAATCACACACAATTCTGTTGAGCTTAGGAATGCAATGGCCAATCAGAGGCGTTCAGATGAGTCATCGTTGAAACTAGGGATGCACCGATACCGGCCCGATACTGAGCTTCTGTACTCGTACTCGTACTCGTTAAAATGCCCCGATACCAAACGCCGATACCACACAGCATGTGATCAGTGCCATATTCAGACAAAGAAGCACTGACAACAGAACAACAGACAGCAGAATGGAGTTATAAGGATGTCTACGAAGTATATGTATGCAATGAATATAATGTTAAACTTTCAGTATTAACGTCTGTATAGCTGATGTGCGCGAGCTGATGAACAAAGCGCGCTGAGTGAATTGAGCGCACGGCGGCGCAGATGCGCGAGCTTGTCAAGTGAATATATCTTTCTCACAGACAGATTTTCTGGCGAAAGTGAATCTAGCAGCTTGTGTGAAATGCGCTAGGCTGTTCTATTCTGCACTAGTATAAATACGTGCACGCGTTGCGTGTGTTTTGCTTGCTTGAGTGTTTCTGCATTATATGAGTGGCTTTGGAATATAAATCTTTGCCACCTCGTAAAATATAATTGTTCTCAAATCGAATTTCATATGAGTGAGGTCATACAAATTTGAACAAATTAGCAACCTTATCAGTTTCAGTTCAGTCATCTCAGAGTATGTTCACAGTTAACACACAAGACATTCTCAACAGAGCAACGAATCGACGAGTCAGTATAGAAACAGGTGCTAAGAAAAAGCGTGCCATATTGCTTCTTTCTTCTTCTTCTGTTGAAAGGCAATTTGCATACTTAGTGCATATCATTGCCACATTCTTCATTAATAAAATTACAAACCTCAGTGCACAATTTGCCACACCACAAACTGTCAAACAAATCTTACCAGCAAACATGCAAAATCCTTCATCTTTCTCTCCACTCTCTGAGGCAGAAGTCTCTAAACTCATCCTTTCCAATCATCCTACTACTTGTCATCTAGCAGCTTGTGTGAAATGCGCTAGGCTGTACTATTCTGCACTAGTATAAATACGTGCACGCGTTGTATATGAGTGGCTTTGGAATATAAATCTTTGCCACCTCGTAAAATATAATTGTTCTCAAATCGAATTTCATATGAGTGAGTTCATACGAATTTGAACAAATTAGCAACCTTATCAGTTTCAGTTCAGTCATCTCAGAGTATGTTCACAGTTAACACACAAGACATTCTCAACAGAGCAACGAATCGACGAGTCAGTATAGAAACAGGTGCTAAGAAAAAGCGTGCCATATTGCTTCTTTCTTCTTCTTCTGTTGAAAGGCAATTTGCATACTTAGTGCATATCATTGCCACATTCTTCATTAATAAAATTACAAACCTCAGTGCACAATTTGCCACACCACAAACTGTCAAACAAATCTTACCAGCAAACATGCAAAATCCTTCATCTTTCTCTCCACTCTCTGAGGCAGAAGTCTCTAAACTCATCCTTTCCAATCATCCTACTACTTGTCCTCTTGATCCTATTCCATCTCATCTCCTTCAAGCCATTTCTCCTGCCGTTGTACCTGCACTCACTCACATCATTAACACATCCCTTCACACTGGTGTTTTTCCCTCAGCATTTAGACAGGCTCATATAACTCCACTTCTTAAGAAACCCACTCTTAACCCAACTCTTTTAGAGAACTACAGACCGGTTTCCCTTCTACCTTTCATTGCAAAAACACTTGAACGAGTTGTGTTCAACCAAGTCTCAGCCTTTCTCACACAGAATAACCGCTATAGCATTAAAATTATATACATATGGATATTGTATGTATACTATCAGACTTGAACTGCTTCTATTCTTGAACACTTGATAATTATCTAATCAAAATAAAAGCGCAGCGCTAAGACTAGGAGAACTCAACACACACACTCCGGACGCATCACGTTCAACTCGAGCAGCGGTCTAATTAAACACACTGCTTGTTGCTAGGGCATTTACCTGCCTTAGAAAATAAGAGCTAATAAGAGCAGTTCAATGTTACTAGTCCTAATAAGACATGCACAGTTGTTCTTCCTTCTTCATCATAAAAAGGGAAATATATTGAAAGATGCTGAGGCCAAGGGAGCAAGAGGAGTCCAGGATTCATCTGTGGTGATCAACCCTGTGACATTAGACCCCAAATCGCTTCTTAATGAGCTTGTTATTCATTACAAGCTCTCCCTCTCTCATATCAGATGTGTAGCATGAAACGATACTGTCCAGAGGTGCTAATGTACTGCTAGCATCAGCTTCATGGTCTGTTGAAGATGCAGCCTGATGCAGTACTGGGTCAACTGAACCGCTGTTCTCATTAAACTCATTTACTTACATGATGGTTCACCTGTTATTGTTAATCAAAGCATCTGATTAGATCTCATAGACAATCCTTAACTACACAAAATACACTATATTTGGACTTTTTCTGAAAAAAATATTAATGGTGCATGCCTGTGCAATCCCCACCAGCATGATGCCTGGGTAAACTGTTGCCAGCTTGTTATGGGTGGTTAATAGGGTGTTAGAGCAATAGTAAGATATATTTGCTTTAGCAAGTTCCACAGATTAATATACACCATGCTTAATGTATGTTCCATCAATAATTCAGCCAAACCTATCTTTACCTGGCAGCCAAATGCGACATCCATAATGTGCATCAATAGAGTTGCTGGAGGGCTGCAGTATTTTGCAGACGCTGGTGAACTCCTATAGATTTCTGCATGCTTAATTAGGAGCACACACACTCAGATAGAGCAATGCACGCAGATTCATGTGATGAAGTTCAGTCAGTCAGGACTGCACGAGATAAACCAATCCCCATTTTATACACGCCTTATCTGCATTCATGTTGTTGAACAATGCAGCGTTAGTGTGCAGCAATAGGAAAATTAGATAAAGAGCTAGAAACTGCACAATAGCATATTCCATTGAAACTGAAGGGACAAAGAACCTGGAAAACAAAAGCCTGAGATCTCATACTTGCTCATGAACATGCTCTAGATATAGCAATGATTAAAAATAAGACCCTTACTCTTACTGCTTCAGATAGATACTGAAATGAGGAAAAACTGCTAGTTTGAAACCTAGACGCTCAGAAAAAAGTAAAAAATCTGTCCCTGGAGCAGTATACGAAGATACAAAATCTAAATGGTATGTATTTGTACCTTATTTAACCCTAAATGGTTCATATTTGTATTTTAAAAGTACATATTAGTACCTATAGTGTACATAGTACCCTTTGAAAGGTTTCTGAGAGTGTAAATATGTCCTACTCCTCATCCAGTAACAAGAGATCAAGCTATTATTATAGACAGAGACACATTCAATGCAATTTATTTTTCCTATAACAGAAAATGTGATTACTGAACCTGTCTCTTTTCTCTTTACCCTGTGTTATATGCTGTACAATCAGAAACAGATAAATGTCCTGTCCACAGAACATCTCTGCTATGGGTGCCTCATAACACCAATAACAAACAACACAAGGCTGAACAGGCGCATACATATGATTGAGAGCCGAGGTGATGCTGCTATCTGGCTGAAAGCATCTCTCTCGGTCAGGGATTATGCCTTTATTCAGGCGAGTCTACAGGCCTGTTCAAAATAACATACTACAATACTGCTTTTACTATTTCTGAAGCATGCATTCATGTGTAATGTGTACATTATGCATATTTTCTGTATATGCATGAAATACCCAGATGGCCTACTATAGGCTGCAGTGACAAGAAACGTAAGTGAGATTGCAGAACAGCAAGCTGAACATTAAAAAATGAGTGAATAAAGCTTTCAAGTGCCCCATGAGTCCTGAGATGTCACAAACACAGCAGACTAAACTGAGCAGAGCTGTATCTTCTGAGAGGACTTTAACTGCATGCAGCAGGACACTCCCAGCTCGTCACATAGGCCACGTACACACTGCAGCTAAATTCGGTTGTCAGTTCACCTTTTACTCCTCAATCGAGTTCTGCACACGCATAATTCACTACAATACGGGAGTGACAAACGCATTTACAGAAAGTCTACGCAGTGTGTACGGAACCGAACTGAACAACTAGTTGTTAATGATATATTCAAACGCGCATCAGAAATATGTCTTCGTCTGCATGTGAGATGCAAGAAAGTAACAGTGAAAGAAGTCTTAGCCTTAGCACATTTTGACGAGGGACAAGTTGCGCTCACGAGTCAGTGGCCACGTACACACTGTAAGTTTCAGGAGTGACAACCGCATTTCATTGCTTTCGGAGGCGGATGCTGCTGTTTGGGAATGCAGTGGTGTAAGACAATTATACAGAAATACTTTGACGACAGACTTTGCTCAGGCTTTTCAGAATGACCAGAACAACATATACAGTAGATGCTGTGAACGAGATCGGTTCGCTGCTTAGTCAAGTTATCCCGTCTCATTGCGCAAAGTCACATGACTCTTGAGTCACATGATGCGCATGGAGGAATTTATTCAGTAAATGTGTTTCCATCATAGTTTATGCACATTTTTTCTTATCGGATCAAAAGTTTATCCTACTCAAATGTGCGCATAAGTTTTTTAGAATTTATGTGCATCTTGGCAAATCCATCCAGCGTTTTTTTATGCGATATTCCAAAATGCACATACATAGCTATTGCTTACGTTGCACAAGTCCCCACTACAGCTGTATTTTGGGAGCAGGGGCTGCATTTACATTTGAGTAGACTTGCTCTCACTGACAAAATCAGGGGGTCGTGGGTCTGTTCACACTTCCCTTGCCCACTTCACAAAATGATGGTGGGGATCCACCGGTGGGGATCGACGTGCTTTGGGAAGTTCGCAAGTGTGTCCAAAAGAGAAATTGAACGCAGTCCTGGACCAGGATTTCGAAACAGCCAATCACTGTTTTCATGATGTAATTTCCTTCAGCTCTAGAGTCACATGACACATGACGCTCAAAAACAACTGTGTCCAGAACTGCAGACCATGAGTAAAGACGGAAAGTTTCAAAGTGTGTGTCAGCAACTGAAAAATTAATAGATTATTCAACTTTGGCGAATCATATTTGTATAAAAAAAGTTGACTAAACTGAATTATATTAAACCATCATCATCAGTTCACTTGAGATGCAATACCATGTTTATTGCCATGGCTGTGCTACAACATAAAGCCCAGCACTGCCATGCTAATAGAGCAATCCCTCTCACACGTTATTATGCACATTACAGTTGTCCTGGAAAATAATGTCTTGAAAGAGTATAAGGCCTCTCACTGATCTAATGCAGAAAACCAGCACTGGGCTTCATTTGGCTTTCTTAACTGATTGGTGATGCATAAACCTGGACATGTACAAAATTGTGTGTCAAAAACATAACAATACAAGCTCTTGCCTGCTGAAAAATGCTGATTTTTCAGACTAGCAGTCTGGTTTACAATGATCAGGCTGGTCTAGTCTGGTGGTTTAAGAGGGGTTTGGGGCATTTGTCAGTTGCTCAGATGGGAAAATCATCTGAACAGCAGCTTGGTAAGCATGCATTACTTTCATGATATGCCCTACACTTTTTGCAAAATGTATCTTTGTTCCAAGCATGGTAAGTGCATACTTATTCAATCTAAATTCTGATTTTCCAGTGCTTACATTTGTAATCTTAAACTAAATGCATGCTCTTTAAGCACTTCAAGGACCTTGTATGAGCCCTGTTGAAGCCAACACTGACTAGATCTCTACCAGTCTGTCCCTGGGCTGCGACAAGTACAAGCCCGTATGATGCTCCTCTGCTCATTTGGGTGCTGTGTGGCATATGGAGCACATGAGTTACCAGTGTTTTTGAAAAGAGGATAGACATGTATGCTGGATTGTAAATCCCTGGCAGGCCTGGAGCCATCAGAGATGCTGGATTATCTCTGCAATCTTCTGGAGTGAGTGACTGCTCTGTGACACACATACACACACTCACACTCACACTCTCTCACACACACACACACACACACACACACACAATGTGAATTCACCCAGACTGTAATCCTCCGCTGCATACAAACAGACTTTAAACCCGCACACTACAGTGCTTATTATTTACATTTACATTTACATTTAGTCATTTAGCAGACGCTTTTATCCAAAGCGACTTACAATTGGGGGATACATAAAGCGATTCTTCTTAAGAGAGGCAAACAGACACAAGAAGTGGTTGTAATACCAAGTTTATTATACTTTATTATAGAAATTATTTCATATAAATGCAGCAAGTCTTTGCCATAACCCAGCGATGGACTGGCCGTGTATGCAGGCATCCAGGGAAAACGAACAGATAGACAGATAAAATATTTCAGTCTCAGAAATCCAATGAAAGTAGGACTATATCAAATTCTCTGCACACCCGGGAGGACTGCGTCAGAAGGGTTTGAAAATAAATGTTTTCCTCAAACCTTTCTGGCATTCTGGTTCACTCTCTCAGCATCTGCAGGTCCAGAGCTAACAGACCACAACACAAACAGACATCCATCTAAGCTGCTTCAGTGGGAAAAGCTGCTGGTTGAAGCAGTATTGCTCAGTGATCATTGGCACTTGACAAAACCAAATGGTATAATTTGCTTTCTAGACAACCGATTTATCCTCTTTTAGTTTCTAAGTATCTAATCTCTGTACACAGTCCACATGTTAAATAGTGGCCATATCAATGGAGTCTACAATGAAGAGATGCTGTAAATATAACAGAAAAGGAACATAAGAAAGGATTTTGAGGCAGTACAAATATTTAGAACATTTTAAATGGTCTTATAAATATAGGCTTTCTATTCTTTATGTGCAGATCATTCCTAATAAATCCTATATTTTGTCTTTAAATTTTCTATTTGAACCTTAATGTGTTTTGGTGAGATTCAACCAAACACAAAAAATTCCTAAAATTAACTAAAGCTGCTAAACGCAAATCAGCATATTAGAATGATTCATGTGACTGGAGTAATGATGCTGAAAATTTTAGCTTTGATCACAGAAATCAATTAAATTTGACAATATATTCAAATAGAAAGCAGTTATTTTAAATAGTAAAAATATTTCACAATATTACTGATTTTACTGTATTTTGGATCAAACAAATGTAGGATTGGTGAGCAGAGGAGAATTCTTTAAAAAACATGATCTTAATCATATATATACTATATATATGTATATATATGTGTGTGTGTGTAAAAATATTTCATAATAACTAAAGTTAATTTTGAACTAATATTAATATAAATTATTTAATTTATAACAAAAATAAAATTTAACATTTCTAGTGAAATATCTTGGTGAGATTCAACCAAGCACACAGACACACACACGCGCGCGCACACACACACACACGCACACAGGTTTGTTTTTGTGAAAAGTGGGGACATCCCATATACTGGTTTTTCTACTGTACAGACCGTATATTCTATTGCCCTACACCAACCCTACCCCTAAACCTACCCCTCACAGGAGACTTTCTGCTATTTCAGATTTTCAATACACTCCATTCTGTGTGATTTATAAGCGTTTTGAAAAGTGGGGACATGGGGTAATGTCCTGAAAAGTCACCTTCTCCTTGTAATACCTGTCATACCTTTGTCATTATACACATTTATGTCCTCATTTGTCACAAAAACGAGCACACACACACACAAACACACACACACACACACGCAAATCCTAAAATGAACTAAAGGTACTAAACACATTTGAGCTTTTATCACTTATTTCAAAACTCTGACAGTTGCAGAGCTTTCTATCTGGCTGTATTTGCTGAGTAACAAGCTGATTTCGGGCCAAATACCTTTGACTTGTTGCTGCTTAAATATTTGTATGCACATAAAGCAAGCTTCTGCAGTGGAGGTGGTCTTCAGGACGTCTAGTCCTGTCTGCTCCCGTGGGCTGGCTTTCCTTCTGCTCTCAGTGTGGGTGTGTGACACCGCAGAGATGGATCGTCTTAAGAACACTTTGTCCACCCACTCGTTACTTTTATAGCTTACATCTGTTTCTAGCAAGACAGACAAATGTGTCTGGGAAAAAAATGACTTCAGGAGAAAGCTTGTGCATCAGAAAACAATTCCTTTCGCTTTTCAGACGCGCATTCTTGGCTTTGCGTTTGTCCAAAGATTTATACAGAATAAGTGTTTTTAAAAGCTTGTGGTGATTGTTTCCGCCATTGTTTTTCCAGACCCCCTCTGCCTGCTGGCCGTTCTCACCTCTATCAATAATACAGTCGCTCTGCCGGGGAAGAAGCTGAGCGCGGCTCTCACCAGGGCTTTGAACAGAAGGTCAAGCTCTCGAGGTGGTACTAATTAAATTCCCCCTCCTGCCCACTCACTGCAACCGCAGCATTCATTAGCCCTCTGAGCCCAGCGGTGCCCTCACCTCTCCAAGCTCCACAAACAAACACACATGTGAGGAGAGATACGCAGCGCACACCTGTGCAGTTTCATCTCAAGATTGGCATCAGACCTGCAAACTCCGGACCTGTGAGCTGACGGGGGAATTTTTCTCCAGTTAAAACCTATACTCACAAGGCTGCATTCATTTGATCAAAAAATACAATGAAAATATTGTAATATTGTGAAATATTATTACAATTTAAAATAGCTGTTTTCTATGTGAATATATTGTAAAATGTCATTTATTTCAGAATTTTTAGCATAATTGCTTTAGTCTTTAGTGTCACATGATCCTTCAGAAATCATTCTAATATGCTCATTTGCTGCTAAATTATAGTCAGTTATTTATTTATTTACTTTTTTGGGGGGGGGGTCTTTGATGAATAAAATATTCAAATGAGCAGCATTTATTTTGAAATATTTTTGTAACATGATAAATGACTTTACTGTAAATTTTAAATAATTGTAATGCATTTTTGCTAAATAAAAGTGTTAATTTATTTTCCTTTTTTTCTCTTACTATTTCAATTAGTCTCACCTGTGCTTAGTTCAGGTTCTTGATTTGTATTTATAGCCCTTTGTGTCTTGTTTCTAATGGACTGCCTTGTGTTTGCATTTCCCTTGTTCATAGTATTAGTCATATTTTTTGATTCATTTGACACGCACACAGGTTTGTTTTTGTGAAAAGTGGGGACATCCCATATACTGGTTTTTCTACTGTACAGACTGTATATTCTATTGCCCTACACCAACCCTACCCCTAAACCTACCCCTCACAGGAGACTTTCTGCTATTTCAGATTTTCAATAAACTCCATTCTGTGTGATTTATAAGCGTTTTGAAAAGTGGGGACATGGGGTAATGTCCTGAAAAGTCACCTTCTCCTTGTAATACCTGTCATACCTTTGTCATTATACACATTTATGTCCTCATTTGTCACAAAAACGAGCACACACACACACACAAACACACACACACACACACGCACACACACTCACACACACACGCAAATCCTAAAATGAACTAAAGGTACTAAACACATTTGAGCTTTTATCACTTATTTCAAAACTCTGACAGTTGCAGAGCTTTCTATCTGGCTGTATTTGCTGAGTAACAAGCTGATTTCTGGCCAAATACCTTTGACTTGTTGCTGCTTAAATATTTGTATGCACATAAAGCAAGCTCCTGCAGTGGAGGTGGTCTTCAGGACGTCTAGTCCTGTCTGCTCCCGTGGGCTGGCTTTCCTTCAGCTCTCAGTGTGGGTGTGTGACACCGCAGAGATGGATCGTCTTAAGAACACTTTGTCCACCCACTCGTTACTTTTATAGCTTACATCTGTTTCTAGCAAGACAGACAAATGTGTCTGGGAAAAAAATGACTTCAGGAGAAAGCTTGTGCATCAGAAAACAATTCCTTTCGCTTTTCAGACGCGCATTCTTGGCTTTGCGTTTGTCCAAAGATTTATACAGAATAAGTGTTTTTAAAAGCTTGTGGTGATTGTTTCCGCCATTGTTTTTCCAGACCCCCTCTGCCTGCTGGCCGTTCTCACCTCTATCAATAATACAGTCGCTCTGCCGGGGAAGAAGCTGAGCGCGGCTCTCACCAGGGCTTTGAACAGAAGGTCAAGCTCTCGAGGTGGTACTAATTAAATTCCCCCTCCTGCCCACTCACTGCAACCGCAGCATTCATTAGCCCTCTGAGCCCAGCGGTGCCCTCACCTCTCCAAGCTCCACAAACAAACACACATGTGAGGAGAGATACGCAGCGCACACCTGTGCAGTTTCATCTCAAGATTGGCATCAGACCTGCAAACTCCGGACCTGTGAGCTGACGGGGGAATTTTTCTCCAGTTAAAACCTATACTCACAAGGCTGCATTCATTTGATCAAAAAATACAATGAAAATATTGTAATATTGTGAAATATTATTACAATTTAAAATAGCTGTTTTCTATGTGAATATATTGTAAAATGTCATTTATTTCAGAATTTTTAGCATAATTGCTTTAGTCTTTAGTGTCACATGATCCTTCAGAAATCATTCTAATATGCTCATTTGCTGCTAAATTATAGTCAGTTATTTATTTATTTACTTTTTTGGGGGGGGGGTCTTTGATGAATAAAATATTCAAATGAGCAGCATTTATTTTGAAATATTTTTGTAACATGATAAATGACTTTACTGTAAATTTTAAATAATTGTAATGCATTTTTGCTAAATAAAAGTGTTAATTTATTTTCCTTTTTTTCTCTTACTATTTCAATTAGTCTCACCTGTGCTTAGTTCAGGTTCTTGATTTGTATTTATAGCCCTTTGTGTCTTGTTTCTAATGGACTGCCTTGTGTTTGCATTTCCCTTGTTCATAATATTAGTCATATTTTTTGATTCATTTGATTAATCCTCAGTTTAACTACATCCCTTGTCTCCAGCAAAATGTTATGTTTTAAACACTACTTTTATAATACAGGTGTAAGACAAAAAGAAAATGCCATCAAAACCTTTCTGAAGACAGCCAGTTCCCTTCGGATCTACATTCATATAATGCACACCACAAATCAATCTCCACAAGTGAATTTCTTTGTTATCTAACAGCACAAGTTATCAAATTTATGGACAACAAATCAAACTAGGTTTTTAGACTTTCTGAAGTGCCTTTGGTTGCTACTAGCCGTGTGTTATTTTGAGTCCTCTGGAGGATTCATATCATTGAGGATGCCTCATTACAGTTATTCCTCCTGAGGTGTAAATGACTACAATAAGAAATGTTCCTTTGGAATCTAATGGTGACTTTTCTGAAATAAAGCAGTGACCTCCGGAGGATGCAACCTTCAAAATGAGACGCAGCAAAGGTGTTTCGAGTGATTTTTACACGTCTGATAGAGTGCTCTCGCTGGTGTTCAGGGTGTTGATGGCTGATTGCTTACTGGCCCAAGTCAAAAGAAACCAGCCCCGAGTCTCCATTATATTCTGGCCTCTAGACCTCTTCTTCAATGTTGGACAGTAATAGCACTGTTTCCCTTAGAAAGCATCACTAATATCTCAGTTGTCATGGAGTGGAGTGATATATTTCCCAGTGTTTGATTAAAGCTTGTCAAACACAGTGTACACAAATAACTATGCAGCTCGCTACAGATTTCAGGATAGGACTGCCTCTCGCTGCTGCCCGGCATTCAGCTTCACAAACAGAACACTAGTCATCTATTCCTATATATCCATAACAACATGCATCTGCTGAGATTTCTGAAATGAAAATGAACCCTGTTATCACATTTAGCATGAAAACCATTGCCGCAGGCAGGCAGGTATTCAGTATTAATTGCTTTCTGCGTGGACACATTTGCTCTGGTGGCTGTGTGGGCAGATCGCTTACAGAATCTATTTTAGTGACAGAAAACATGAGCAAAGCCTTCTGTATAATTACTGTCATCTCGGCTGATGACAGCAGCTCCCGCCGAGCGACGAATAGCTGGATTCATTCACTGAGGGGAAATCAGATCCTGCAAGAAGTAAAAAAACACAGCTCATACAGTCACACTTGCACATCAGAGCATTGCTTACCTAGAAATTAGTTTTTTTTAACTGCTTACACACAAAATCTTTACTCGTCACACAGTTTCTGAAAGCTGACACTCATACAGCAGAAGCACACACCAAATCTGCAAAACCATACGCTAATTCTCAGCCTTTGACACAGATTTCAATTGCATAAAACAGTTTTTTGCAAAACACAACACACTATTCTCTATGTAACACACACAAATCTAACAGGAATTAATATTATGGCAAAGGTGTTTGCAAATTGAGATGTGTTTGTGATATTTGGAACACAGCGCTTGCAAGAGATGTGAGGCGTTTTGCATTTTGTGTGTGCAATTCTTGGATTGTGTGTGAAGTTTTGGAAAAAAGAGGCAAAGTTTTGAAAATGTGTGTAAGCAGTTGAAAAAAACTGTAATCTAATTCAGTCACCGAATAAATATACACTGACATCAAGCGATTACAAATGAAGCATATGACATTTCCAGTGCATATACTATAATTGTGTGCAGTGTGTGTTTTTCTCCCCATGTGCTCCCCGTGACCCAGTTTCTCTCTCGTTTGATTGGTCATTTGGTTCAGGTGTGTCCTGTTAATTACCCTCGTTTTAGTTCAGTATTTAAAGTGTTGTCTGTTCCTTGATTCCTTTGTCCGGTGTCGTCTATACTATGTGCCCTGTGTGTGTTCCTGCCCTGTGTTACCCCTGTTTGGATAAATAAAGACGCGTTCCTCGACACCTGTGCAGTTTCATCTCAAGATTGGCATCAGACCTGCAAACTCCGGACCTGTGAGCTGACGGGGGAATTTTTCTCCAGTTAAAACCTATACTCACAAGGCTGCATTCATTTGATCAAAAAATACAATGAAAATATTGTAATATTGTGAAATATTATTACAATTTAAAATAGCTGTTTTCTATGTGAATATATTGTAAAATGTCATTTATTTCAGAATTTTTAGCATAATTGCTTTAGTCTTTAGTGTCACATGATCCTTCAGAAATCATTCTAATATGCTCATTTGCTGCTAAATTATAGTCAGTTATTTATTTATTTACTTTTTTGGGGGGGGGGTCTTTGATGAATAAAATATTCAAATGAGCAGCATTTATTTTGAAATATTTTTGTAACATGATAAATGACTTTACTGTAAATTTTAAATAATTGTAATGCATTTTTGCTAAATAAAAGTGTTAATTTATTTTCCTTTTTTTCTCTTACTATTTCAATTAGTCTCACCTGTGCTTAGTTCAGGTTCTTGATTTGTATTTATAGCCCTTTGTGTCTTGTTTCTAATGGACTGCCTTGTGTTTGCATTTCCCTTGTTCATAGTATTAGTCATATTTTTTGATTCATTTGATTAATCCTCAGTTTAACTACATCCCTTGTCTCCAGCAAAATGTTATGTTTTAAACACTACTTTTATAATACAGGTGTAAGACAAAAAGAAAATGCCATCAAAACCTTTCTGAAGACAGCCAGTTCCCTTCGGATCTACATTCATATAATGCACACCACAAATCAATCTCCACAAGTGAATTTCTTTGTTATCTAACAGCACAAGTTATCAAATTTATGGACAACAAATCAAACTAGGTTTTTAGACTTTCTGAAGTGCCTTTGGTTGCTACTAGCCGTGTGTTATTTTGAGTCCTCTGGAGGATTCATATCATTGAGGATGCCTCATTACAGTTATTCCTCCTGAGGTGTAAATGACTACAATAAGAAATGTTCCTTTGGAATCTAATGGTGACTTTTCTGAAATAAAGCAGTGACCTCCGGAGGATGCAACCTTCAAAATGAGACGCAGCAAAGGTGTTTCGAGTGATTTTTACACGTCTGATAGAGTGCTCTCGCTGGTGTTCAGGGTGTTGATGGCTGATTGCTTACTGGCCCAAGTCAAAAGAAACCAGCCCCGAGTCTCCATTATATTCTGGCCTCTAGACCTCTTCTTCAATGTTGGACAGTAATAGCACTGTTTCCCTTAGAAAGCATCACTAATATCTCAGTTGTCATGGAGTGGAGTGATATATTTCCCAGTGTTTGATTAAAGCTTGTCAAACACAGTGTACACAAATAACTATGCAGCTCGCTACAGATTTCAGGATAGGACTGCCTCTCGCTGCTGCCCGGCATTCAGCTTCACAAACAGAACACTAGTCATCTATTCCTATATATCCATAACAACATGCATCTGCTGAGATTTCTGAAATGAAAATGAACCCTGTTATCACATTTAGCATGAAAACCATTGCCGCAGGCAGGCAGGTATTCAGTATTAATTGCTTTCTGCGTGGACACATTTGCTCTGGTGGCTGTGTGGGCAGATCGCTTACAGAATCTATTTTAGTGACAGAAAACATGAGCAAAGCCTTCTGTATAATTACTGTCATCTCGGCTGATGACAGCAGCTCCCGCCGAGCGACGAATAGCTGGATTCATTCACTGAGGGGAAATCAGATCCTGCAAGAAGTAAAAAAACACAGCTCATACAGTCACACTTGCACATCAGAGCATTGCTTACCTAGAAATTAGTTTTTTTTAACTGCTTACACACAAAATCTTTACTCGTCACACAGTTTCTGAAAGCTGACACTCATACAGCAGAAGCACACACCAAATCTGCAA
Source organism: Sinocyclocheilus grahami (assembly GCF_001515645.1). Lineage (NCBI taxonomy): Eukaryota > Metazoa > Chordata > Actinopteri > Cypriniformes > Cyprinidae > Sinocyclocheilus > Sinocyclocheilus grahami. Next base: position 148,928 of record NW_015506876.1, read on the forward strand.
AACCATACGCTAATTCTCAGCCTTTGACACAGATTTCAATTGCATAAAACAGTTTTTTGCAAAACACAACACACTATTCTCTATGTAACACACACAAATCTAACAGGAATTAATATTATGGCAAAGGTGTTTGCAAATTGAGATGTGTTTGTGATATTTGGAACACAGCGCTTGCAAGAGATGTGAGGCGTTTTGCATTTTGTGTGTGCAATTCTTGGATTGTGTGTGAAGTTTTGGAAAAAAGAGGCAAAGTTTTGAAAATGTGTGTAAGCAGTTGAAAAAAACTGTAATCTAATTCAGTCACCGAATAAATATACACTGACATCAAGCGATTACAAATAAAGCATATGACATTTCCAGTGCATATACTATAATTGTGTGCAGTGTGTGTTTTTCTCCCCATGTGCTCCCCGTGACCCAGTTTCTCTCTCGTTTGATTGGTCATTTGGTTCAGGTGTGTCCTGTTAATTACCCTCGTTTTAGTTCAGTATTTAAAGTGTTGTCTGTTCCTTGATTCCTTTGTCCGGTGTCGTCTATACTATGTGCCCTGTGTGTGTTCCTGCCCTGTGTTACCCCTGTTTGGATAAATAAAGACGCGTTCCTCGACTCCACACAGAAGCACCGTGACAATAATGCACTGTACGGTGCAAATATATTGATCAACTGATCAAATAATCTTGTCAGGAATCAGAAAGAGTCTTAAAGATATATTTCACGCAAAAATAAAAATTCTGTCATCACTTATGCTCACCATCATATTGCCACTAAAAAGACATGGTGATGGTGAAATGATGAGATGGGAGGAAAAAAAAACATTTCAATGCTTTTGTGTTCAATTGCAAAACTTTTGTAATGGAATTAATATGAGGTGGGAAGCAGTGCATTTGTGAGCAAAGGCAAAGTTTCTTGGGGGAACGCAATAGTTTTGCATAAAAAAGCAAATGTTTTGCGAGAAAATGTATATGTTTTGCAAGCAAACACAAAAAGCTTACAGGAAACACAGGTCCTCGGGGGAAATAAGAGAGAAAATACGTCATACATTAAATAAGAGAAAGAAATATGAAGAATAAGAGAGAGAAAATGTGTCGTGTATTAAGAATAGGTTCAGAAGTCTCAGTAGGGTCAGTGTCTGGGCAAGTTTGGGACGTTTGCCCAGGTCTTACTACACATGCACCATTAAATCATCCTGACAGACACCAAACAAGACAGCAAAGCCCTGCAGATAGTGATACGGTCAGCATTTCCCACAAAGCAGGACAAGAATAAACAATCATTACGGATCTCAGACACGTGAGCGGCGGTTTCTTCTCACTGCTGTGGACAGAAAAACAAAACCACAACCCGAGGGCCAACATAGACGAGTTCATGAGTTATTACCCCCAAACACAACAACATCATAATGGATCTGTATAACTACACTTTGTTACTGTGTTTTCTTCTGGAATCACATCATAGTTCACCACAACAGACGGGTAAAAGACCCAGTGTAGAAATATCTGATCTTACTTTGCCTGCATACAGTAGAGATGACCGAACAGATTTACCTCATGTCTGAATATACTTCTCAAAAGATACAAAAGAGACAATGAGAGAGCAGTTTGGTGAGCATTTTAGTGACAGAAAACATGAGCAAAGCCTTCTGTATAATTACTGTCATCTCGGCTGATGACAGCAGCTCCCGCCGAGCGACGAATAGCTGGATTCATTCACTGAGGGGAAATCAGATCCTGCAAGAAGTAAAAAAACACAGCTCATACAGTCACACTTGCACATCAGAGCATTGCTTACCTAGAAATTAGTTTTTTTTAACTGCTTACACACAAAATCTTTACTCGTCACACAGTTTCTGAAAGCTGACACTCATACAGCAGAAGCACACACCAAATCTGCAAAACCATACGCTAATTCTCAGCCTTTGACACAGATTTCAATTGCATAAAACAGTTTTTTGCAAAACACAACACACTATTCTCTATGTAACACACACAAATCTAACAGGAATTAATATTATGGCAAAGGTGTTTGCAAATTGAGATGTGTTTGTGATATTTGGAACACAGCGCTTGCAAGAGATGTGAGGCGTTTTGCATTTTGTGTGTGCAATTCTTGGATTGTGTGTGAAGTTTTGGAAAAAAGAGGCAAAGTTTTGAAAATGTGTGTAAGCAGTTGAAAAAAACTGTAATCTAATTCAGTCACCGAATAAATATACACTGACATCAAGCGATTACAAATGAAGCATATGACATTTCCAGTGCATATACTATAATTGTGTGCAGTGTGTGTTTTTCTCCCCATGTGCTCCCCGTGACCCAGTTTCTCTCTCGTTTGATTGGTCATTTGGTTCAGGTGTGTCCTGTTAATTACCCTCGTTTTAGTTCAGTATTTAAAGTGTTGTCTGTTCCTTGATTCCTTTGTCCGGTGTCGTCTATACTATGTGCCCTGTGTGTGTTCCTGCCCTGTGTTACCCCTGTTTGGATAAATAAAGACGCGTTCCTCGACTCCACACAGAAGCACCGTGACAATAATGCACTGTACGGTGCAAATATATTGATCAACTGATCAAATAATCTTGTCAGGAATCAGAAAGAGTCTTAAAGATATATTTCACGCAAAAATAAAAATTCTGTCATCACTTATGCTCACCATCATATTGCCACTAAAAAGACATGGTGATGGTGAAATGATGAGATGGGAGGAAAAAAAAATATTTCAATGCTTTTGTGTTCAATTGCAAAACTTTTGTAATGGAATTAATATGAGGTGGGAAGCAGTGCATTTGTGAGCAAAGGCAAAGTTTCTTGGGGGAACGCAATAGTTTTGCATAAAAAAGCAAATGTTTTGCGAGAAAATGTATATGTTTTGCAAGCAAACACAAAAAGCTTACCAGGAAACACATTCGTTTATCGGGAGAACGCATTTGTTTTACGAGAGAAAATGCTAATGTTTTACAAGCAAATACTAAATTTCTTGAGGAAACATGATACGTTTGCAATAGAACACAAATATTTTGCGAGAGAATGCGAAGGTCCTCGGGGGAAATAAGAGAGAAAATACGTCATACATTAAATAAGAGAAAGAAATATGAAGAATAAGAGAGAGAAAATGTGTCGTGTATTAAGAATAGGTTCAGAAGTCTCAGTAGGGTCAGTGTCTGGGCAAGTTTGGGACGTTTGCCCAGGTCTTACTACACATGCACCATTAAATCATCCTGACAGACACCAAACAAGACAGCAAAGCCCTGCAGATAGTGATACGGTCAGCATTTCCCACAAAGCAGGACAAGAATAAACAATCATTACGGATCTCAGACAAGGAAACACAGGTCCTCGGGGGAAATAAGAGAGAAAATACGTCATACATTAAATAAGAGAAAGAAATATGAAGAATAAGAGAGAGAAAATGTGTCGTGTATTAAGAATAGGTTCAGAAGTCTCAGTAGGGTCAGTGTCTGGGCAAGTTTGGGACGTTTGCCCAGGTCTTACTACACATGCACCATTAAATCATCCTGACAGACACCAAACAAGACAGCAAAGCCCTGCAGATAGTGATACGGTCAGCATTTCCCACAAAGCAGGACAAGAATAAACAATCATTACGGATCTCAGACACGTGAGCGGCGGTTTCTTCTCACTGCTGTGGACAGAAAAACAAAACCACAACCCGAGGGCCAACATAGACGAGTTCATGAGTTATTACCCCCAAACACAACAACATCATAATGGATCTGTATAACTACACTTTGTTACTGTGTTTTCTTCTGGAATCACATCATAGTTCACCACAACAGACGGGTAAAAGACCCAGTGTAGAAATATCTGATCTTACTTTGCCTGCATACAGTAGAGATGACCGAACAGATTTACCTCATGTCTGAATATACTTCTCAAAAGATACAAAAGAGACAATGAGAGAGCAGTTTGGTGAGCATTTTTGAGGATGTAAACAATACAAGAATGCAAAGAATATTGAATGGCAAATATCTGCATTAGGCATAAAAACATATGAAAACGATGATATGCAAAAGGGGCTTAATAGAGGAATTAACTGTAAGCTCTGTACGCGGTACTGTAATCTGTTTTGCCATTTGGATTATTATTCAGTGCAATGGTTTAAATCTTAAAGGGACCGTTCACCCAAAGATAAAAATTCTGCATGTCATCATTTATCATCCTCATGTCAGTCCAAACTTGTATGACTTTCATTCTTCCGAAAAACACAAAAAGATATTTTGAAGAATGTTGGTCAATACACAGAAACTCAGGTTTGGAACGAGATGAGGATGAGTAAATGATGACCGGATTTTCATGTTTGGGTGAACTGTCTCTTTAAATGGGCAGACAGGCCAGAGAAGCAGAGAATCTGTCTGTCTCACTGGGTTTATGCTTTAAATCAAGCAGTGGAGTGGAAGTTGCCTACAGTGTGGTTGCACACTCAACATGATGACAAGCTTAGTGAGGGCTTCAGAATATCGGTAATAAGATCAGGAGGATGAACATGAACTTTAAAGGGGTCATATGATGCAATTTCAGTTTTTCCTTTCTCTTTGGAGTGTTACAAGCTGTTTGTGCATAGATACGATCCCTAAAGTTGCAAAGACTAAGGTATCAAACCCAAAGAGATATTCTTTATAAAAGTTAAGACTCGTCCGCACCCTCCTAAAACGGCTCGCTCTAACACGCCCCCACATGTCTATGTCACTATGTGGGAAGATTTGCATAACACCACCCAAATGTTCACGCAAAGAAAGAAAGCATAACTTTGATTCTTGCTGTAGTATTGCTGCCGTCGCCATGTCGTGAAGACGCTGTGTTTCGTTGTGAAAGCGAAACTACTTTGTTTGGTCTTCCAAAAGAGGACACGACTAGAAATCAGTGGTTAAGTTGTATTTACAACATTGTTCCAGAACACTTCAACCCAAATATTCAGATGTGTGCAGCACATTTTATGGAGGACTTTTATGGTTTCCTGATCCTGGGAGAGTAGACTACAATGCGGCTGTTCTGACTCACAGACTGTTAGTACGTTTTTTATATATAAAGGATTTGCCACTGACGATTCAAATGCAAGTTTTGAGCAGTGTAGAGTAGCACTTGTAGTTTGTCATTTCTCCGATCACAAATGCAGACATGGTTTTATGTTTACGCGGCGCAATGCAACGCATAAAAAGACAGTATAAGTCATTATAATCCGTAATTATGTCCCCACTGGATGCAACAAATACCTTGTTTGTAATGGCTTTTATTGGTGTTGTCTCGTCGCTCCGGGACACGGCATCACAGTATGGTGAGGGCCGTAACATTTCCGTCACACACTTGAGGTATTCGGCCAATCATAATGCACTGGATAGCTGGCCAATCACAGCACACCTTGCTTTTCAGACCGATGAGCTTTGTAAAAATCTATGTGTTTCAGAAAGGCGGGGCATAGAGGAGAAACAATAATGTACAGTATGTGGAAAATAATGTGTTTTTTTAACCTTAAACTGCATAAACATTGCATTACACCAAATTCACAACATAATGTTCTTTTTAGCAACATCATATGACCCCTTTAAGAGGAGACTATGGCAAGCCATTTTATCTTAAAATATTCCAAGCGTTACTCATCATAATTGCATTTTTACTAGTAACAATTCAGTTAGAGAGCTCTACAATTAAATTATTACTAGTAACAACGCCAGTTAGAGAGCTCTCTAAATCTATTTTTACTAGTTATAATTACAATAAGAGAGCTCTCTAATTTAATTAGATATCTCTGCAATTACATTCTTATTAGTAAGAATTACAATTAGAGAGCTCTTGAATGAGAGAGCTCTCTAATTCAGTTTTAACTAGTAAGAATTCCAATTACTGAGCTCTCGAATTTAGTTTTTACTAGTAAGAATGCTATTTAGAGAGCTGTCTAATTCAATTGTTGAGACTATGGCAAGCCATTTTATCTTAAAATATTCCAAGCGTTACTCGTCATAATTGCATTTTTACTAGTAACAATTCAGTTAGAGAGCTCTACAATTAAATTATTACTAGTAACAACGCCAGTTAGAGAGCTCTCTAAATCTATTTTTACTAGTTATAATTACAATAAGAGAGCTCTCTAATTTAATTAGATATCTCTGCAATTACATTCTTATTAGTAAGAATTACAATTAGAGAGCTCTTGAATGAGAGAGCTCTCTAATTCAGTTTTAACTAGTAAGAATTCCAATTACTGAGCTCTCGAATTTAGTTTTTACTAGTAAGAATGCTATTTAGAGAGCTGTCTAATTCAATTGTTACTAGTAAGAACTGAATTAGAGAGCTATTTAACGCCATTACAGAGATCTGCAATTAAACATATCTTTAATGTGTTTTTTTTACTAGTAAGAATTCAATTGTAGAGCTCTCTATGTAATGAGGGAGGCGTGACGACAAAGTGGGGATCCAAATGCAAGGCTTTAATAAGAGCGTAGTCAAACAGGCGTGATCAACAACAGCAAACAACGATGGCAGTGGCAAGGCAAAAGAGTAATCCAGATAATCAGGCAATGGTCAGGGGCAGGCAGCAAAACAATCATAAACAAGAAAACAGTCCAGGGATCAAAACAGGAAGGCAAGGAAACAGAGAAACTAGAAACACGGAAACTTAGAAACCACGGAAGAGCTATACAACATTCAATCACCAGCGATGACAGAGAGTGTGTGTGCTATTCTTATAGTCCTACTAATGTGAGACAGCTGTGAACTGATGATGAGATCTGATGAGAGACAGGTGATGCACTTGATGAGTCCGGGCAAAGGATTATGGGAAATGGAGTCCTGAGTGAATGGCAAGGTACAGAATGGAGTGCCCTCTAGTGGAGCTCATGGGCACTCCAGCTGGAGATCATGACACTCTTAATTGTAATTCTTACAAGTAAAAATTCAGTTGTAGAGCTCTGCAATTAAAAATGAATGGAAGTCAATGGAGATTTGTAGAGCTCTCTAATTGGAATTGTTACTAGTAAGAACTGAATTAGAGAGCTCTCTAATTGGCATTGTTACTAGTAAGAATTCAATTGTAGAGCTCTCTAATTGAATTGTTACTAGTTAAAATGCAATTACGACGAGTAACGTTTGGAATATTTTAAGCTAAAACGGCTTGCCATAGGAAACAAGTGAGAGACTATACAGTCAGGATCAGTGCAGTTTCAGTGGGAATAACAGGTTTACCAGCTTTCCCAAACAGTTGCTTATTTATGCATAATGTGTAATATGTATCCTCTGGCCAGATGGGATTGGATTTCGTTGACCTTAAAGGGATAGTTCACCCAAAAAATGAAAAATCTGTCAACATTTACTCAGCCTCAAGTTATTCCAAACCTGTATGAATTTCTTTCTTCTGTTGTGATGTTTTGAAAAATGTTGGTAACCAAACAGTTGATGGTCCCCATTGACTTCAATAGTGTTTTTTTTCTGCTTACTATGGAAGTCATTGGCTAACATCAACTGTTTGGTTACCAACATTCTTCAAAACATCTTATTTTGTGTTCAGCAGAAGAAAGAAACTCGTACAGGTTTCAAACTTAAGGGTGAGTAAATGATGACAGGATTGAGTGCTGCAGGGATGACATGTTTTTGTAGGCAATGAGTTCAGCATGAGTGTTTTTGAATGGGCTTTTGGTTAAATGCCTGAAACAATGTCTGTGGTGAACAGAAGCTCAAGATATTTTAGTCTATGACATAAAATACACCAGTAACACCCCGTTGTAATTGTTTATAGGTTATACTTGTCTTGAATACAATTATTCAAATAATTATATATAAATAAATTATTATATATGAATAAATTATTCAATACAGTGGCTAAATTTAACGAAAAATAAAGCATCAACAGGTGTTGACATTTCCCAACAGCACAGCAGTAATGACTTTATGAACTACTTTACTTCCAAGATCGATACTATTAGAGATAAAATAGATATGCTTTATATGCTATAAAATGCTATAGATCGCCTGAGGAACAATTCCACTCATTCTCTACTATAGGAGAGGAAGATTTGTATAAACTTGTTAAATCATCTAAATCATCTAAACCAACAACATGTATGTTAGACCCTATTCCATCTAAGCTCCTAAAAGAGGTGCTTCCAGAAGTCATAGATCTTCTTCTGGCTATTATTAATTCATCATTGTCATTAGGATATGTCCCCAAAACCTTCAAACTGGCTGTTATTAAGCCTCTCATCAAAAAACCACAACTTGACCCCACAGATCTAGTTAATTACAGACCGATCTCGAATCTCCCTTTTCTGTCCAAGATACTAGAAAAG
>NW_015506876.1:160534-164645 GCF_001515645.1 Sinocyclocheilus grahami
GTCTGGTCAGAGGAGAACTGGCCCCCCGACTGAGCCTGGTTTCTCCCAAGGTTTTTTCTCCATTCTGTCACCGATGGAGTTTTGGTTCCTTGCCGCTGTCGCCTCTGGCTTGCTTAGTTGGGGACACTTCATTTCCAGCGATATCGTTGTCTTGATTGCAAATTATTGCACAGATACTATTTAAACTGAACTGAGCTGGATGATGACATCACTGAATTCAATGATGAACTGCCTTTAACTGAACATTGAGTGTTTACTATTGTCATTTTGCATTATTGACACACTATTTTCCTAATTAATGCTGTTCAGTTGCTTTGACACAATCTGTATTGTTAAAAGCGCTATATATAAATAAAGGTGACTTGACTTGACTTGAAAAAGGTGGTTTCTAGTGGCTAAATGGGATTACAGAGTAAACACACCTACTTTAACAGCCTCATTTTGTTAGTAATCATAATCTTACAAACTATTCTAACTCAGCTAGACTAAAAGAGCTGTCAGAAGCTGGTCAGAAGATTGCTGTGTAGTTTATTTCAATTCACCCAACAAAACATTGGTCAAATTGTAACTTAACTTGAACATACATTTTTTGACTTAAATCGTATAGAAGAGGCATGGTCTGAAAGCACGTCTACCAAACATATAAAGGTTTGTTTAGTACATTGTACCAAATTTATTTATTTTTTTTTAAGTTTCATGTCACTTTGTAGAGAAACATTATGCACCTGTGCACACATGTGCCTATAGACTGAACACATAATACACGTTACCGTTTCCACAAATTCACATTTTTGTGGTTTATACGGGGATGATAACGGTGTCACTTTCAAAAACGTAAACCTTAAAACCCATTTTTGTGTTTTCAGGCCCATGATTGACCAAAATGTACAAAATGTTCTTAATCTTTAGTTGTTTAGTTTGTTGCAAACACCCCCTAAATGTAAATGGTCCAGTCCGCTGATTGATGCTTCAACCAACCCAGTCTCATCAATCTGCGTATAAATAACACGAGTTTACACTTTCCAATTGCGTGTTAGGCACCAAAGTTAAAAGTACCTTATATACCCCTAAAAGGTACTAATACCTTAAACGTACATATTAGTACTTTAAAAGTGCACATTAGTGCCTAAAGTGTACGTATTTGTACCTTTTGAAAGGGTAAAGGCCAAGTGACAGTTTTGAACCTTTTATTTTATTTATTTTTTCTGAGAGTATTTAATACAATATAATGCAACCCCTACTGACTTCCTTGAACTTGTTGAAATGAAAAGCATGTAAGACTCAAAATAGTCTGAATAAAGCACAGTCATATCCGAGCCTCAGCTTCCTCACTAAGAAGTCACATTACTCTCTGCGCCCCTGTGGACTAAGAGGTCGACTGCTCAGAAAGCGTCTTTCTTCCGCAGCCCTTCATTACGCTCCGCTCTCACGCTGGCGACACACAGGGGACGGTACGCTTGTGCAGACCAGCTAATTGCTCCCTTCCAGACCCCGACTGAGCTCAGCTGAGTCCAGAGCAAAACAGCAATGCTTCTCACCATAATGAAGAACAGCTGCTCTCCGTCAGAGCTAGAACAAAAGCCTTGCAAATGATACAGAGGCTGCATGCTAATATGCATACTTCCCTATATAGTAGGTGAAAACAGCACGTGAAAAGAGTAGTATGCTTGAATTCACAGTATTCATAAAACAGGTAGAAAAAATTCTGAAGTGCACTTTACTATTCCATGAGAGGATTTATGAATGGCAGTGAAGCGATGCAACTGAGTCACGTGATAATGACAACATGATTAATGTAGTACATACAGATTGCTTTCATACTACACACACACACTGTAAAAAAATTTAATTGCCTTTTACTGAAAAACAAGATGAAAAATATGTATTAAAACAAAATTGCATGATGTCTCACTGTGTGAAATAGTAAGCTAATGCTATTTATTTCACTGCATATGAGGTATAAACATGAATGATCTTGGACACCGTTTTAGACACTACTGTGCATTGTGCATGTATGAATTCTGACACAAATTATGGTAAAAAAAAATGTCAACCTGACTACCTTAATATTCTACTGCTCTTCTGAAAAGCTTCAAACTGTCTGTTCAGCTACTTAATGCACACTTTACCTAAATAAATTAGTAGGCTATTTATTAGCAATGTGGAAAATACAAAGACATTGAGGGCCTGGGTTATTTTCAGCTATTATACATTAAAGCTATTTTTTTTAAAGTTAGGGTCTGAAATATATTCTACACAAGTTTCAAAATATGTCAAACCACATTTTATAAAGCAACAAATGTATGTAGTATGTGTAAACTGTCTTCTGCGGTTTGTTTTTTATGTAATCTGCTTTTATATGCGGAGCAGCAGAAGATAAGAACTCATCCATCGAGAGCGTTCAGGTCGGCAGCTGATTGACAAAACAGCATCTGAAGCACTCTACAAGACTCTTCTGAGTTCATTCAGACGTGTGAATCTGGCAGTATTGCTTCAGCAGAGGAAGGACTGTTAAATTGAGGACAGAAATGTGAAGTGATTTCTCCAGCTGCTCTGATATATTTCCGCTAACCGCTGGCCCAGCAACTCACAGTCAGTCTGAAGAGCACTTGCTGAGAGAGCAGTGGATGTGTAAATGAGTTTAACACGTCCTTCAGCAGCCAGAAAACACACACACACACACATACAGCACAAACTCATCATTCCTCCATCGCTCAGCTCTGTGGCCAGCTTTAGCAAATATCCCACTGAAATGAGCTGGAGGTTTTGGAGACTCCAGATGTGGAATCAGTTATGATATTGCTAAGTATCTTTTATCTGCCATTTTTCATTGAATAAATTGTGAAATAATGCAATAACATGATTAAAAATGTAGAGAAGGTGAATCAGAATTGAGACAAATGCTTCTCGAGCTCAAATAAAAAGAGAGAAGCCTGATTTGAAAGAGATGATGATGATGATGATGATGAAAATGTATGTAAGTGATCTCTACAACACACTCACTTGGATAATATCAACTGTTGCTATCACATATACCACAAAAGTTGTAAAGCACAAATGCTTACAATCAATCAATCAATCAATCAATCAATCAACCAACCAATCGATCAATCAACCAATCAATCAACCAACCAATCGATCAACCAACCAATTGATCAACCAACCAATCAATCGACCAACCAATCAATCAACCAATCAATCACTGAAAAAGCTCTTCAGACAGCAGTAGAAAAGCCCACCACTGTTAATAATGAACCAAAAATATTTTACACTTCTCATTATAACATAGAATTATGAAAGCTTGTTTCTACCACAGTATGAAAAAATAAAAACTGAAAAAAACATTTTGAGTTTCCATCTCACAATTCTTATTTATTTATTTATTTTCAGCCATAAAAAAATTAAACGGGTTGTTGTGACTTTTTAATCTCACAATTCTAACTTTTTTCTTCAGAAATGTTAGTTTACTATATATCTCACTATTTTGGGGAAAAAAAGGTCTGAATTGTGAGAAACAGTTGCATTTTTAATTTTGGTGGAAACTGACTTTCGTTTAAAAGATCTCGTTGTGTTTTGCATCATTGCTTTGGAAAATCAAACTAAAATTTAAATCACAAAAGCCTGAGATTTAATTCAATAAGGTACATTGTCTGTTGTGTTTTAGAGTGGTGTAACGTATTTGAGCAAATGTAGTTATATATTTTATCTTTTTGGCTGCTTTTGTAAGTAGGCTGCATTAGCAACGTTTACTCTCTACTCTCTTGACTACATTTCTGAAGAAATATATCTTTACTCCACTACATTTCGAAAGAGAGCAGCCTTTATTCAGAGCACACAAACAGTTTCTGCTGTGGAAGAAGCGATGTCTCCATCTGCAGGATACTGAAGCGACTGGACTTCTGTGTTGTTAAACGCACTCAGAGCTGTCACAGATCCCCTCCATGTGAACCAGTGCCAAATCACAGGTGTTTCATACATCAGATGAGAGCATGCTTGTGATTTTAATTGATTTTTGAATCAATTTTTTTATTTTTTTTGTCTAGGTTTTGACCTGTTATGAGGTGGTGAGCAGTGTTGGGGGTAACGCATTACAAGTAATGCGAGTTACGTA
>NW_015506877.1:0-4072 GCF_001515645.1 Sinocyclocheilus grahami
GTCTGAGAGGAAATCTGCAAATTATTTTAGGAAATCTGTATACGGTACGAGATACGATTGATTTCTTTTGCATATCTGACAGTGTAACATTAAGCATTAGTATTTCGAATGAGTTAAGCATTGAGAATATCACTATATATTGTTGCAACACCGCCGCCATGACCAGTCTGATGGGGCTCATGCTTATAACAGTAGCTTGGTGGAGTAGACTCATTTAGACCAATATAATCATTAGGTTTTAGCCAGGTTTCAGTCAAGCAGAGTACATCAAAACGATTATCTGTGATCATTTCATTTACAATAACTGCTTTGGGTGCGAGTGATCTAATGTTTAGGAGCCCAAACTTTAAAAATTGTTTTTGTTCATTTATTTTACATTTTTCTGGTTTAATCACGATCAGATTTTTTCTAGATCCTGCATTAAATTTATATTTTGAAATCACTATTGGGGGAACAGACACAGTCTTTATAGATTGGACAGCACAAATACTTCTATCATTTAAGCGGGTAGAACACAAGTCATCAGGGCAGTTATTTGAGAATTGGCTTACTAGTCATATGGACATACACGCGCACAAAATCTCTGCATATGCTTACATTTTTTATTAAATATTGTTTGTAAGCAATCTTAATTATGAGGACTCAAAATGTTTAATCAAAAACACATTTACGTTGCTATATTAGAGTAATACCCATTTCATTATACAAATTTGTGTCCTGATAAGTCAAATAAACAAGCACGCACATACAGTATCTCACAGAAGTGAGTACACCCCTCACATTTTTGTAAATATTTTATTATATCTTTTCATGTGACAACACTGAAGAAATGACACTTTGCTACAATGTAACGTAGTGAGTGTACAGCTTGTATAACAGTGTAAATTTGCTGTCCCCTCAAAATAACTCAACACACAGCCATTAATGTCTAAACTGCTGGACACAAAAGTGAGTACACCCCTACATGAAAATGTCTAAATTGGGCCCAATTAGCCATTTTCTCTCCCCGGTGTCATGTGACTCATTAGTGTTACAAGGTCTCGGGTGTGAATGGGGAGCAGGTGTGTTAAATTTGGTGTTATCGCTCTCACTCTCTCATACTGGTCACTGGAAGTTCAACATGGCACCTCATGGCAAAGAACTCTCTGAGGATCTGAAAAAAATAATTGTTGCTTTACATAAAGATGGCGTAGGCTATAAGAAGATTGCCAAGACCCTGAAACTGAGCTGCAGCATGGTGGCCAAGACCATACAGAAGTACAAAGACAAGTGTGTCTTGCCTACAATCAAGCGTGGTGGGAGTGTCATGGTCTGGGGCTGTATGAGTGCTGCCGGCACTGGGGAGCTACAGTTCATTGAGGGAACCATGAATGCCAACATGTACTGTGACATACTGAAGCAGAGCATGTTCCTCTCCCTTCAGAGACTGGGCCGCAGGGCAGTATTCCAACATGATAATGACCCCAAACACACCTCCAAGACGACCACTGCCTTGCTAAAGAAGCTGAGGGTAAAGGTGATGGATTGGCCAAGCATGGGCATCCTCAAACGGAAGGTGGACGGGTGCAAGGTCTCTAACATCCACCAGATCTGTGATGTCGTCATGGAGGAGTGGAAGAGGACTCCAGTGGCAACCTGTGAAGCTCTGGTGAACTCCATTCCCAAGAGGGCTAAGGCAGTGCTGGAAAATAATGGTGGGCGCACAAAATATTGTCACTTTGGGCCCAATTTGAACATTTTCACTTAGGGGTGTACTCACTTTTTTGGCCAGCGGTTTAGACATTAATGGCTGTGTGTTGAGTTATTTTGAGGGGACAGCAAAATTTACACTGTTATACAAGCTGTACACTCACTACTTTACACTGTTGCAAAGTGTCATTTCTTCTTTGTTGTCACATGAAAAGATATAATAAAATATTTACAAAAATGTGAGGAGTGTACTCACTTCTGAGAAATACTGTACATAAACATTTCGAGCTAAATAGAGACTTGTCTCTATTTTAAATAATAAAATATATGACATCATAGTAACATGTTACTGAAGCAAATAATTTATCATACATTTAAACGTATTCAACACTTATTTAAGCTTATTGATCTTATAAAAACACTATTATCTTCTTTTAAAGAAGATAGTAGCAAATAAAACTTTAATTATATATAACACGTTGTATAAAATAAACATTTAACATAATTTTAGGTCACAATAAATATGAAAAAATTATGCCTTACATTATTTTTTAGAGTGCTAAGAAATAAAACTTTACGCAACAATGTCCAAACATGAATTAAATGTCCCGAAAATAAAATAAAACAAAATTAAATTAAATAAAAATGTTTAAGTTGAATCATAAACAAAATCTCACAGGTCCTCGTAGGGGTATTCTCATATATGTGAAACTGAGGGTCTGCTTCAGAACCCTCACAGTGAGGGAAGAGTTCCAGACAGATGATCTAAAATAATGGTTTGAATGTGCTACATGTATTTCAAAGCATAACATTAAAGGGATAGTTCACCCAAAAATGAACATTTTATGTTTATCTGCTTAACCCAAGGGCATCAAAGATGTAGGTGACTTTGTTTCTTCAGTAGAACACATTTGATGATTTTTAACTCCAACCGTTGCAGTCTATCAGTCTTATAATGCATAGCAATGGTAACAAAATCTATGAGAGTAAAAAAAACATGCACAGACAAATCCAAATTAAACCCTGCGGCTTGTGACGACACATTGATGTCTTAAGACACGAAGCAATCGGTTTGTGCCAGAAACCGAACAGTATTTATATAATTTTTTTACCTCTAATACACCACTATGTCCGATGCGTGAGGTGTGTACGCGCTCTGGCGTAGTTTTCGCAAGCGCCGGAAGTGATTTCTCGCTCGTATACGTCACTCATTGTTTACACAGTGCACAGTCATTGTAGGTACGACGGCTAATCAAAATGGTACTTACTTGCGCTTATTCGGATTGTTCAAACCAACTTAAAACTAAAAGATTACATTCTCTCGCGCAAACTCATTCTGGAGTGGTGACTTTCCACGTATTCCCAACTTCTGAGCCTGCTTGCCTATTCCCAACTTCTGAGCCTGTTCGCCTGAAGTTATGGTTGATTGCTCTTCGGCTGGATATCAACACACTGTGACGAGTCAGCTGCCTCCCCCTAATTATCAGCATCACCCCGTCCCTTAATCGCCACCCTTCGTCAGGCTCCCGACATGAGTGGGTGCGTGTGAGAGGAGGGGCGCTGAAATAGCCAGGGCTGGCGGCGTGTGATGGGGCACACCTGAACCGAATGGAGCCTCATCAATGCCGCTGTTTAAATGCCGAGCATGCCTCTCCTCAGGAGACCGGTCTCTTCCCCGTGCATGCACGCTGGTGTCCTCATGGGTCCAGGAGGGGTGCGTAGAGGGACTCCCGTGCCGCCAGAGTCATGAGCTGCCAGACCCGCAGTCCGGACGAGAACCGCACCAGTTACGCGGCCGTCGGGCAAGGATGCCGGGCCATCTAGTCCCTTCAAGCGCCGTGGGCAGAGAGAAGGACGAAGCCGCTGAAAGAAGCTGCTGCCGGACTCCGCCCCTTACCTGGACCCTTCCTTCCTGACCACTGCCCTTCCCTTCACGAACCCCCGCAGCACGACGAGGACACCAGGTCCCCTGTTTATTTTGGATACTTGATTCCCTTTTTTTCTGGACACTTTGTTTAATTTCTGTTAATAAAAGCCTTTCCGAGGCCTGATGCCACACCCACTGTGTCTGTCGTTTGCTCCTCCCGCGACAACACCCATTAACATAAACTACACCAGAGCGCGTACGTGCGCCCAAAGACAGTTGGACATAGTGGTGTATTAGAGGTAAAAAAAATATATAAATACTGTTCAGTTTCTGGCACAAACCGATCAACAAAAGATGGAACTAAGGTGGATAGTCAGTCAGTTTTGTTGCAATTTGAGGGAGAGGCTCTCCCAAAGAATATAACAATTGGACATATGAGTTCCCTTTCAGTCAGTCACGTTCTACGTTATGTCAGTCGTGACTGACGAATTGGGATCTCGCCCGAGAGCCCAATCA
>NW_015506877.1:4107-4371 GCF_001515645.1 Sinocyclocheilus grahami
GCGTGCGTGTTTCGCCACGCGCACCCCGCCCCGCAGCGCGGGTATAAAAGGAGAGCACGTGCAAACGCACATCAGCTTTTCGCTTCGGAGCCGAGCCTTCTCAGAACGAATCCCCGCGAGTGTTTGGAAGAAACAGCTGGCGTTGGTGTTACGGCGCTTCAGCGGGGGTTGCCATTCAGTGCTGCTTATCTTCGGCGTGCTGCAGCAACCATTCTGTGGTCTCGCCGCGACCTCCCCTGGGCGCTTCAGCGCTCTCTCTAAAAG
>NW_015506877.1:7811-9399 GCF_001515645.1 Sinocyclocheilus grahami
TATACGTCACTCATTGTTTACACAGTGCACAGTCATTGTAGGTACGACGGCTAATCAAAATGGTACTTACTTGCGCTTATTCGGATTGTTCAAACCAACTTAAAACTAAAAGATTACATTCTCTCGCGCAAACTCATTCTGGAGTGGTGACTTTCCACGTATTCCCAACTTCTGAGCCTGTTCGCCTGAAGTTATGGTTGATTGCTCTTCGGCTGGATATCAACACACTGTGACGAGTCAGCTGCCTCCCCCTAATTATCAGCATCACCCCGTCCCTTAATCGCCACCCTTCGTCAGGCTCCCGACATGAGTGGGTGCGTGTGAGAGGAGGGGCGCTGAAATAGCCAGGGCTGGCGGCGTGTGATGGGGCACACCTGAACCGAATGGAGCCTCATCAATGCCGCTGTTTAAATGCCGAGCATGCCTCTCCTCAGGAGACCGGTCTCTTCCCCGTGCATGCACGCTGGTGTCCTCATGGGTCCAGGAGGGGTGCGTAGAGGGACTCCCGTGCCGCCAGAGTCATGAGCTGCCAGACCCGCAGTCCGGACGAGAACCGCACCAGTTACGCGGCCGTCGGGCAAGGATGCCGGGCCATCTAGTCCCTTCAAGCGCCGTGGGCAGAGAGAAGGACGAAGCCGCTGAAAGAAGCTGCTGCCGGACTCCGCCCCTTACCTGGACCCTTCCTTCCTGACCACTGCCCTTCCCTTCACGAACCCCCGCAGCACGACGAGGACACCAGGTCCCCTGTTTATTTTGGATACTTGATTCCCTTTTTTTCTGGACACTTTGTTTAATTTCTGTTAATAAAAGCCTTTCCGAGGCCTGATGCCACACCCACTGTGTCTGTCGTTTGCTCCTCCCGCGACAACACCCATTAACATAAACTACACCAGAGCGCGTACGTGCGCCCAAAGACAGTTGGACATAGTGGTGTATTAGAGGTAAAAAAAATATATAAATACTGTTCAGTTTCTGGCACAAACCGATCAACAAAAGATGGAACTAAGGTGGATAGTCAGTCAGTTTTGTTGCAATTTGAGGGAGAGGCTCTCCCAAAGAATATAACAATTGGACATATGAGTTCCCTTACTGATAGACTGCAACGGTTGGACTTAAAAAACATCAAATGTGTTCTACTGCAGAAACAAAGTCACCTACATCTTGGATGCCCTGGGGGTAAGCAGATAAACATCAAATTTTAATTTTTGGGTGAACTATCCCTTTAAGTAGCACTTGAAAATCATCATAGATCTACGAGTGCTCTGGAGTAATCGTAAAGCCTTAAGTGCATCGTAAGAAGACAGATTTATGCAGTCACCTGCAGGACAATCGGCAGATTACACCTTTAACTTTATTCAAGTGCAATGTGATTATAATAGTGTTTCCTTAAAAGAGCAAATATCTAAAAGAGCTCCACGAGCGACGGGCGTCTTTATAAAGATGGCTTCCCGCTCGTGCGCTCGTGCATGTGGTCATTTCCTGCCTCCATCTGATGGTCATGATCGCTGCCTCTCGTGCCTGGGCTTACAGCACGCTGAAGCAGCGCTCATGGATGAGTCATGTTCTCAGTGCGGGAACATGACCATCG
>NW_015506877.1:10845-14130 GCF_001515645.1 Sinocyclocheilus grahami
GGGAGGAGCCAGACCCAGCCATCGCTCTGCTCTGTCCCGTTTGCGCTCTGCGCGTTTACGTGGACCGTACGCAGAGCTTCAGGACAGCAGAAGGGGAAGGCTGTCTCCAAACAAAGACTTGCCCACTGGTTAGTGGAGGCTATAGTCTTAGCTTACCAGGCCCAACGGTTACCTTGCCCCCTCGGAGTGAGAGCTCACTCTACGAGAGGAGTGGCATCTTCTTGGGCATTGGCGCAGGGCACCTCGATAGCAGACATCTGTAGAGCTGCCGGCTGGGCGACGCCTAACACGTTAGCGAGATTCTATAATCTCCGTGTAGAGCCCGTGTCCTCTCGTGTACTCGCCTCAGGTAGGCAGTAACACCGGACCTGCTCGGTGTCGATCACGCTTGCTGCGCCATTCCCCTCTACGGACCGGATACGTGCGCTCTTGTGCTCCTCATTCAGTTCCCCATGGCGAACCCTGGTGGAATTCCTCCCGCACCCTCGGCGGTTAGGCGTGGCGGAGCACCAGACGCCAAGCTCAGCACTCGTGCACTGCCCTGGGCCAGTCCATATGTGTAATTCCACATGACGGTAAGCCTGTGTCTTTCCCTGGCAGTCGTTCGCTGCCATCTCTGCTGCGTAGCCATCTCACCCCAGGCGGGTTGAGTCTACCGCAGGAACTTCCATATGTAGCACTGCCCTGGGCCAGTCCATATGTGTAATTCCACATGATACCTCCTATGCGCGGGATGTGGCTTCCGTAGTGTTCCCAACTGGGTACGCTTTCCCAGTGTTATCCAATGTACCACTGTATGGAACAGCAGTGGCGGACACCTCTGCCTAGCCGCTGTCCTATCTTCCACCCCAGCTGGTGTGGGGGGACTTGCCGGCTTCCGCAGGGCACTGGAGGGGGTCAGCAATAGTGGCGTTTTCCATACGGATCCCAATTCGTCAGTCACGACTGATGTAACGTAGAACGTGACTGACTGAAAGGGAACGTCCCGGTTACTTCTGTAACCCTCGTTCCCTGAAGGAGGGAACGGAGACGTTATGTCCCGTCGCCACAGTTGCTGTACCACCGCTGTATGGCCGGGGCACGTAGTCTCGGCTCCTCAGTGAAAAACTGATGTGCGTTTGCACACGCTCTCTTTTTATACCCGCGCTGCGGGGCGGGGTGCGCATAGCGAAACACGCATGCCAACTGTCATTGGCTTGTTTAGTTTACACTCGAAGGTGATTGGGCTCTCGGGCGAGATTCTAATTCGTCAGTCACGACTGACGTAACGTCTCCGTTCCCTCCTTCAGGGAACGAGGGTTACACAAGTAACCGAGACGTTACTTTGTTAGACCTTATGTATCAAAACCACTTAGATGTTATAATTGTCAGCGGTTTGGACATGTAGCAGCAATGTGCAATGGAACAAGAATGTGTGCCAGATGTGGAGGAAATCATAACTATGGCCAATTCAGGGAAGGTGTATCCCCTAAATGTTGTAATTGTGGAGGTACTCATAATGTGACATATGGTGGATGTGCAGTGATGAAGGAAGCGGTGCAGGTGCAGCAAGTGAGAATGGGACAGAAGGTATCATATGCAGAAGCAGTTAAAATGGTCCAAAACCAGTCAACAGGACATAGCAGTGAGGGGAATATGATGCAAGTGAATGTAAGGAAGTTAGTGACATTTATTGCCGGTATGATTAATGGTACAGCAGTTAAATCAAAGACGGAAATAATACAGTTGATAGTTATGGCAGCAGAAAGACATTTGTATATAACAGGGCTGACATGGGAAATGGTGAGAGATGATCTCAAACATCAGTCTTGTCAGGAAGCATGGGTTGATTTAATATTAATTATGGTGTTAATGATACAATGGAATGCCCAGAGCCTGATAGCAAATGGACAAGAGTTTAAATCCTTTATAGATTAAATAGTGGAGAAGCCAGATGTTATTTGTATTCAGGAAATGTGGCTTAGACCAAATCTGTACTTTGTGATACAGGGATATGTGGCTGTTCGTCAAGATAGAAATTAAGGAGGTGGGGGAGGGTGTGCTACATTTATTGAACAGAGGCTTCCATATAGGATTCTGGGATTGGGAAAGGAGTTGAAATTTGAAATATGTGGCGGTTAAAGTGTGGATAGGGCTGGACAATGTAGCAATAATTAACTTTTACAATCCTTGTAGGAAATTGGACTTAGATACAATAGAAGACGTTGAGGGACCGGACAGATGAAAGGTAGTATGGTGTGGGGACTTTAACACTCACAGTCCACTATGGGGAGGTAAGAAGTTGGATAAAAATGGTCAGGTGATAGAGGAGTTGTTGGATTTGAAAGGGTTGGTGTGTCTTAATGATGGTAGAGGAACAAGGATTGATATGGTATCAGGAAATGAGTCAGCACTAGATCTTACTATCACTTCTAATGAAATAGCAAAACTATGGAATAGAGGTATGGAAGGACTCAACGGTAGGAAGTGATCATTTTCCTATATTATGTTCAATTCAAATGAGGAGGGAAAGACAATCTGAAGAGGAAGGAAGGAGATGGGTGTTTGGTAAGGCAAATTGGGAAAAAATTAAGGAGCTATGTGAAGAAAGATTAGATGGGGAGGTTAGATATATGGATATTGACAGAGAATACAGTAGTTACCAGGAAATTATTAAAGGAGTGGTGGATGAATCTATTCCTAAGAGTTCAGGGAAAATGAGAAGGAAAGTGGTTCCTTGGTGGACAGAGGAATGTAGAGAAGTAGTAAGAGATAGGAATAGGGCCTTTAGGCAGTGGAGACGGACTCAAAATTATGAACATTTGAAGTATAAAAGAGCTCAAGCATTAGTAAGGAAGACAATTCGACAGGTTAAGAAAAGTTATTGGTGTCAGTTCTGCAGCTCTATAGGTAGAATGACACCAGTGGGAGAAGTGTGGGGAATGATAAGGAGGATGAGTGGGGAAAGGAGGGAAGGGGACTACCCTGTAATGGTAAACGGGAAGGAGAATGCAGAGATGATGGCAAAAGCTTTTGTAGCAATACATAGCTCTGATAATCTAGAGGGAGAATGGAAGGGAAAGGACATTGATGACATATCCTGGAGACTTAAAGAGAGGAAGTGGATGATTCACTGAGTGTACCATTTTCTAAAGCAGAGATGGGGAGAGCTATTTAACCCTCTGGGGTCTGAGGGTGTTTTGGGCCCTGGAGAAGTTTTGACATGTCCTGACATTTGTGCTTTTTTCAGTTGCTAATAAACATTTTAATGACTAAGTTTAGTAGCACCATAATCAGCACAAACTG
>NW_015506877.1:14149-17294 GCF_001515645.1 Sinocyclocheilus grahami
CTTTCGATAAGACTTGCTTAGTTTAAAAGTAGACATGTCAAGCTTTCTATAGATATATCTCTCATGTCTCTTTGTTGAGTATTTGCTGAGTTACAGTTCATTTTAATGACGCGTTTCTAAATAAAGATCACGCAGACCAAGGCGGCAGACTGCACACCCTGTTTGTTTTCTTTATTTTATAAATTTATAGATTTCCTGTATGGGCGCTCTATTCGGGTGAGAATTGGGAAATAAATATCTGGTAGTTATCTTGTAGAAACTGGAACTCCTCAGGGCAGTGTTATCAGTCCTTTGCTCTTCATCATCATGACAGATGATATATTTTCGGATGTAGGGCCTGGAACTGGAAGATTGCCGTTTGTGGATGATGAGCATTGTGGAAGAGGGGAAGGGACATACAATATACAGTAAGTAAGGTCCAGGAAGCATTAGGACAGGCAGAACGATGTGCAATGAGATGGGCTTTTAGATTTTCAAAAGAAAAATAAAAAACTCAAGTGGTCTTCTTTACAAGGAAAAAGGTGGGTAAAGAGATTAATCTTAAATTATATGGACATGTTCTGGAGAAAGTAAAGTTCTTTAAGTTTTTGGGAATGGTTTTTCATGCTAGGTTAACATGGGCAAGCCACATAGAGAAAGTTATAGTTAAGTGTAAAAAGATATTAAATGTGATGAGATGTTTGACAGGAGTGGCAATCACTGAGGGAGATATATGTAGCACTGATTAAGTCTGTTATAGATTATGGTTCTATAGCATATAGAGATACGGCAAGAATGACACTGGCTAAATTGGAAGTTATACAAACCCAGGCACTTAGAATGTGTAGTGGGGCTTTTAGGACGTCACCTGCAGTGGCTTTGCAAGTAGAGATGGGTGAGATGCCTTTACATTTAAGGAGGGAACAGTTGGCAGTCAACTATTGGGCAAACCTACAAGGACATGGTAGGTCCCACCCCACAAGAGTAGTAATGTGGGTATGCTGGGAGCATGAACAGATTAAAAGTCAGTTTTGGATGGGTATGTGATGCTATTGGAAAATACATGGGATTGAATGGAAAGGAATTTAGTCCAACAGTTCCGTTGCCAGTCAGACCACCTTGGTTGTTTGTGCAACCTATTGTGGACTTGCAGATGTTAAATAGTCAATTAAAAAGTAGAGAGGAGGTGGATTTATGTAAAGTGTTTTGTAATCATCTGAAGGAGGAGTATAATGGGTATCTGGAAATTTACACAGATGGGTCTAAGGATCCTCGATCTGGGCAAACTGCAATTGGAATACCAAAGAAGGGAATCAAGATACAGAAGAGACTATCTGATCAAGTATCTGTATTTACAGGGGAGTTGATGGGTGTCTGGTTGGCACTACAGTGGGTAGAAGAAACGAGACCAAATAAAGTTGTAATTTGCTCAGACTCTAGTGCAGTCCTAAAGAGTTTGCAATCATTTAAATCAAAGCAAGACATACACTGTCAGAAATAGGGGTACAGTAGGAGTCCATTTCTGTCCCCCAAGGTACAATCTACACTAATGTACCCCATAGGGCTTATTATTGGTCCTCAAGGTAAAAAGAAATATTTTTGTATGACACATTTTACTTTACTGGGATTAAAGTTCTCCGTCGCTATGACGGATTTCCGTTAATTGCAGAGAGTCTGCGACGGATTTCCGTCAATATCAGGGTCAATGTCTTAAGTTCACGTTTAATAATTTTAAGGTCGTAAATATGCTTACATTTCTCAAATAGTGTAATAAATGTCTTAATTTTAGTTTGAATGGGTCTTAAATTAAGGACGAGGTGTATTCTCCCTGCTGAAGGGGATGTGATGAAAGCCTGGAGTGGAGCGAAAGCACGTTCTTCTCTGCACTCTAGCATTCTGTAATTACACCGCTCCCGATCCACTCCGGGTTTTCTATACCCGATAACCGACCTCATCTGAGCTGCTTTAGGGGCCGTTCACAATTGCGCTCACGTTCGTTTTTTTAAATGTAGATGCGCGAAAAGTGTGCTCAAAAAGCGACGCCGTTGCAACTCTCGCTTGTTTTCCCAGGGAAGGTTAAAAACAAAGTAAGTTGGGCTACCACAAAGGGCTTTGTGTTCACAGAAGCTGCGAGCCGAGCGCGAATTCCAGCGCTACCCTTCACGACAGGCTTCCGTTAACGGTCATAAAATACGAAAAATTCAGTCAAAATATTTTTTTGCTTTAATCCCCGAGTTTAACATATGAGAACCTAGCGAGGGCATTGGCCACAAAGGTAATGCTGTTGCTATTATATGCTGGTCAAATTATTTCAATTTGTTTGGATTATTTTTTTAGTCAAGTGCACAGCTGTTTTCACAGCTTGTTTACTTTCTCTCAGATAATGATGTGGATGGTGAAACAGTTGACTGTGGACAGAGACTATGGTTGCGTACTTGTTTCAAGGATCTTTCAAGAAACAGGCCAAATTCAACCAGTTTGTATGCAAGCTGAAAGAGCCAGTAGTAACACTGACATTAGAGCCTGTGCCTCCAGAGGAATACCAACAATCTAGTTCCGCTATACCAAGGTTAGTGAATGCATGATGTTTTCAAAGCATCTTCTAAGTTTCATTTTAGCTTGAACCAACTTGAAGCTAAAGAACACTAGTACCATAATTTTTGTTCTAGTAATTATTGTCCTCATAGCAGTTAATATTTGGGGCAGACATTGTTTGGTAACCTATTCATTGAAAGGGACTTAGCAATGTAAATTGTTTGTTAATTTGATTTATACCTAAAATTAAAAGACAAAAAAATGCTATATTACAGGAACGGAGCTAATGTGAGACCGCCTGTTAGTTTTGACATTCCAGCATTCCCCAGACACCTACAAACAAAGCTAGACAACAAGGAACCATGCCAGAAAAATCCAAAAAGGATAGACACACAATGATCCGGGTTCTCTATGAGGCTGTGGCACAATACACAATGTACGTAAATGTGTTGAAGGCAATATTAGACATGGGAAAGCGATACAATGATTTGCAAGACTTGAATGTCAGTGATGTATCAACCTAAGCTAGTTAAAAAAAATAACTTTATCTGCATCTCGAAGATGTCACCTAGACTTAAAGGCTTTGACTTGGACTTTGGATAAAAGCGTCTGCTAAATGAATACATGTAAA
>NW_015506877.1:18061-36250 GCF_001515645.1 Sinocyclocheilus grahami
CAAAGTAAGTTGGGCTACCACAAAGGGCTTTGTGTTCACAGAAGCTGCGAGCCGAGCGCGAATTCCAGCGCTACCCTTCACGACAGGCTTCCGTTAACGGTCATAAAATACAAAAAATTCAGTCAAAATATTTTTTTGCTTTAATCCCCGAGTTTAACACATGAGAACCTAGCGAGGGCATTGGCCACAAAGCTAATGTTGTTGCTATTATATGCTGGTCAAATTATTTCAATTTGTTTGGATTACTTTTTAGTCAAGTAGTGCACAGCTGTTTTCACAGCTTGTTTACTTTCTCTCAGATAATGATGTGGATGGTGAAACAGTTGACTGTGGACAGAGACTATGGTTGCGTACTTGTTTCAAGGATCTTTCAAGAAACAGGCCAAATTCAACCAGTTTGTATGCAAGCTGAAAGAGCCAGTAGTAACACTGACATTAGAGCCTGTGCCTCCAGAGGAATACCAACAATCTAGTTCCGCTATACCAAGGTTAGTGAATGCATGATGTTTTCAAAGCATCTTCTAAGTTTCATTTTAGCTTGAACCAACTTGAAGCTAAAGAACACTAGTACCATAATTTTTGTTCTAGTAATTATTGTCCTCATAGCAGTTAATATTTGGGGCAGACATTGTTTGGTAACCTATTCATTGAAAGGGACTTAGCAATGTAAATTGTTTGTTAATTTGATTTATACCTAAAATTAAAAGACAAAAAAATGCTATATTACAGGAACGGAGCTAATGTGAGACCGCCTGTTAGTTTTGACATTCCAGCATTCCCCAGACACCTACAAACAAAGCTAGACAACAAGGAACCATGCCAGAAAAATCCAAAGGATAGACACCCAATGATCCGGGTTCTCTATGAGGCTGTGGTACAATACGCAATGTATGTAAATGTGTTGAAGGCAATATTAGACATGGGAAAGCGATACAATGATTTGCAAGACTTGAATGTCAGTGATGTATCAACCTAAGCTAGTTAAAATAAAAAAACTTTATCTGCATCTCGAAGAGGTCACCTAGACTTAAAGGATTTGACTTGGACTTTGGATAAAAGCGTCTGCTAAATGAATACATGTAAAATGTAAAGCAGTTGAGCTAATGCTAAACTGTACTTCCATTAACATTTCATTTCATGATTCTAGGAAACCACCAGAAATAGTTAAATTCCCTAGGGGAAAAAATATTTTTATAGGTGTAACTGGAATATTTTAACTGAAGTCTTTGTAGAGCATATTTTCCTCAAGGAACAAAATTCATGCTGAAAAAAAATCGATGGCGTTTGTCCTGGTGCATGATTATTCAAAGCAGATGGCCTTCAATTATTTTACAATTTATTTTATGTGTCGAAGGTCAGTGATGCCCAACTTGGTGCATTGGTAATAAATGAGGCTTAGTTAAGTTGTAGTCACTGTTAGTTGGTTAAGGCGGCAAAAGGAGATTGCTGATGGAATGACTGTAGAGGACGCACTTAAGAAGTACCCTTTCTTAAGGACACCCACCGTAAAAATATATCCTACGGTCATAGAATTCTTAGTGGTATATTCTTATTTGCTGGTCCGTGTGAGTATAATACATGCACCAAGTTTGATTCCCGGTCATGAAAATGAGAACTTCACCAAGAGTGTCGCTCGGTGGCCGCTTGAGCAGCTCATAGCTAAATCAAAGACGGATGTCAGTAGCTGCTGAAAACTTGCTTGGATGGTCCTATTGTTTGTTTTTTGCCTTCCACCATTGTTAAATTACTTTAGATTAATCAATTCTTACTTAAATCCACTCAAACAAGTTTTAACAGCAATTCATGTGTGTTCTTGTCTGAAAGGAAAAGGTGGAATTTTAAGTACATAAGCACAATATTTGTGCACAATGACTAAAATATAAAATATTACTCTAATTGTGTACAACCCAAAACATAATCTAATTTACTATTTATTACATAATTTATGCACACCACATCAGAATGTAGTCGCATTCTAATAACACAATGCTAATTATTGCTATTTTAACAACCCTATCAATGAACAACATCACAACAGCCTCACATTCCTCCTTAAAGAGCAAGTGCAATATGGCAGAATGGATTAACTTTTGTTTGTTACTAGAATTTGTGAGGTATTAATATTTTTCACCAAATGGTAAGACTGTCAGGTTAATTTGCTTTTTTCCTTTTGGCTTTGAATAGACTGATCTTGACAGCCCGTACCCAACTATTCAGTTGACCGACCGAGACTGGAAAATGGCCTTTGCCAAGAGAGCTCCAAACATTCTGAAAGTGGACCACATCGAGGTGTTTCGCAACTCTGGAATCGATGAAGGAATCCTCTCAGCCTTCTGCACATACTTCGTGTTCAATCTTGCATATCCAAGACATCTGAAGAACACTCTGATGTTTCTCCAAAGGCACATTGCCAAAATAGCTGTGGATGGTGACCAGCCTCTGCCAATAACGGTAACTAGGCAAATAAATCTCCTCTACTGACTCCACCATGCCTCGTCCCTACCAGTGCTCCAAATGCTCCAGGAAGACATTCACCTTGATGAAACTAATTCAGCACATAGGACTTGTTCATGCCCATGAAGCCAATTTCACTATTACATGTGGACTGAATGACTGCCAGTCAACATATACAAAATATGAGTCTTTTAGGCGACATGTATATCGAAAACACACAGACCGTGTTTTACGTCCTGACGATGGAAATACTGAGGTAGTTGATGAAGATTTTGATCAGCCTAGGACAAACACCGTCACTGAAAATCCTCCATGTATGGCTGAGCTGTTAAAGAATTTCAAAGAAAATCTTTTCAAGTTTGTTCTGAAATGTAGAGCGAAAAATCACCTACCATTGTCAGTTCAAGAAGAAATTGTTGATGTTAATTTCTTAATGTGTTTTTTTTTATTTTATTTATTTATTTATTTTAAGGAGAACTGATGCTTTTATATCTTACCACCTGCAGAAGTGGTTTTGACATGTCACAAAGTCCAGAACTGAAAAGGGTTATACAGTCTAATGATTTTTTTGATGAGGCCTCAAAAGCTGTTCGATCTCCGTTCATGATAAAAGACCATTGTAAATCCAAGCTTAACAAGACGGAACCTGTCCATTTTAAGTTAAGGGACTCTCTAGGTCCCTCAGTGGGCTCCTATTCATATGTACCCATTGATAAAGTGCTAAAAATTTACTGTTCTCATGAGGATATTTGGGATCAAATTCTGAATCAGAATAATCCAGAGAGAGACCGCAAATTTTTAACAGACTACTATGATGGAGAAATTTTCAAACAAATGTTTTTTTTTAAAGATCACCCAACTTCACTGCGGCTGCATTTCTATGAAGATGAATTTGAAGTAGTTAACCCATTGGGGTCAAAAAGAACCAAGCACAAGCTATGCGCATTCTATTATACTGTAGGCAATTTGGAGGGCAAGTATAGATCACAGCAGAGCGTTGTTGGTGTGTTATTCATATGTTAAACAGTGTGGTTTTGGATGTCATAAAACCTTTGCTAAATGATCTTAAAAAACTGGCAACTGATGGTTTTACAGTAACCGTTGATGAAACTGAACACACATTTCATGCTGCTCTTGCAACTTTATCTGGTGATAAACTTGTCAGCTCACATGATCGGTGGATTTACCATGTCATTTAACTCTGGTAGAATTTGTCGTTATATACAAGGTACTAGAATGTGGGTTAAATAAGAGCTTACATATTATAGGTAAGCATATATCAGGAAGATGTGAATTTTGTAACAGTATTGAATCTGTTGAACGTGGTGCTTGAATGTCAAAAGTAGAATAGAGAAAGGATAAAGTTGAAAGAACACATAAGGAAATTGGGGGTTCAATGGAATTCACTTAAGGAAATACTAGGAAAAACATCAAATGACATTAGTTCACATTTAATTAGCTTCTTAGAGGAAGCTGGTGTAGCAAATAGGATATAGGTTACAGCACTGGAAATTATTATTATTATAAAAGGGGAGGGGGAAGAAGGGAGAAGGAAAGTCTCCCTTCAGTATGGATATAATTTATCTCTATTTAGCTCTGGTCCGCACTCCAGTACAGTAGGTGGCATACAGTAGGTAATGTACCATTGAAGTTGGATGCCAACTGCTGTTAAACATCAAAGAAGAAGAAGAAGAAGACGTGGTGCATGGGAAACAAATGCTGCGTGAGACCGCAATTTATATCAGCATTGGTTAATTCCATTTGATATGTGAGTAAATGTGATGATAATCATGTAATCTGATGTAACAGAGTGTCTTTGTGATATCCCGTGCATATAACCTGTGTATTTTGTGTGTAGGATTTGGGATGATCAGCAATTGTGTATCAGTACACGTGACAAACGATACGGATTCTCTGTGAAATAGAGTTCGGGAGGTCTCAAATGGAATTAGTTTGAATATTGTGCATAATATGATGTGTATATTATATTTGATTTGTAAGGTGCGATCTACTCAGATTACACGTTCATACTAGAGGCTGACATTTTTTGGGGAATCCCGCGGGTCACGGGAATCCCGCAGGATGGGAAACAAAATCACTTTTAATAACGTGATTTGGATGGGACAGGAAAAAATGTCAGCGGGAGTGGGCAGGATCGGGAATCGGGAATCGTAATAACACTGTGATACCCAGGGGCACATTACTGCACGGGCTTCAACGGGCTGAAGCCCAGGGGCCTACACACTACACATTTTGTAAACAAACACTCATTTTCAGCAATGCCCTGGTTGTAGTTTATAGTGAATGTTTCAGTTTAAGTTTCCCCCACACAGTTTGTATAGTTGGTATGTTCCATGTACTCCACTGATATACTAGCCAGTGGTTTTTATGGTAACGTGCAGATCAACAAAAAACTCAACACTGCTGTGTGAAAGGAGCTGGACCGTACAACTTTCTGTTATGTAGGACCCTATGATTTCCGTGATGAATCACGGAATCTAGTCAGAAAAAACGAATTTACTGAATAAAGCGGAATGTCACGGAATTTGTCAAATTTTTTATTTAATAATCAAAAGTAGGTCATTACACTTAATTCAAACCGCTATATGGACTAGTATCTGCAAATATTAAGCTGCAAAAATACTATTTAAATATGAATCCTGCATGTTCTGTGTGTGAATGGCACTGACGCGCAGTTTCGCTTACACACATACTGAAGCGCGTGTTATGCTCGTGGTGATTTCAGCGTCTGTCGTCTCACTAAATGAGAACATAAATACATTAACAACATCTCCAGAACTGCTCTGAGAGTCACTTCATGAGCATTTGACCATTTGATTTGAGTAAAACTAGCGTCATAACACATACACAGAACTGTAAAGGTATTCACGGCAACCCGTCAAAATAAAAGTCTGGTTAAATTTGAAGACATTTGTATCAAAAATATATTACTATTGTTCAGTATATTGTACATAGACTACTACTACTACTATTAGAATGAAACAAACACAATTCTTTTAGGATATAATCACACAACATTTCTTCCATGTTTTAATTTTAATTGTAAATCCCCTTTGTTTGCCAAAAAATAAAGTTTGCTTAATTTTCAATAATTAAATGATAAATTAAATGAATGTTATATTCCTTCATTTGATAACCAGAAAAATGTAAATGGACAACACAGAATTTCATAAGGCTATTTTAAGAACAAGTTTGAATACATTTTGAAACATTATTTCATATGATCTTATTTATCTTATTTCATATCATTATTTCAACATGCTGCCGACATGCTGCTTCAGAGCATTATCCAACATCCTGCTTCAGAGTCTCAATCTCAAATCTGGGGATGGAAGAATAGGAGTCATCCTATTGTTTAAATGTGATCATTAAACTTTGAACGGCTATGATTAAATTAATTAAGCGCGAGCACAGCATGTTTCAAAATAAAAACGCATTTAGCAATCACCTAATAGCTCACATGTATGCCAACTTGCCAAGTGTTGTTACAATCTACTGATGATGAATAATGAATATTTTGTGTAATTTATGATGTTTAAATCATACCTGTAAACTCACATTTCGGCCAGGAAAGTTTTGATGACATTTTCTTTTTATATTACCTCCGTATAATGCCCGTAATAACATAATGTTTACTTTATGTAACTGTTCTACAAGCACGACCTTCTGGCAAATAATGAATTTGCATATTCACTTATATTCACATTATATTTTTAGGGTATAATCACACATTTCTTCCATGTTTTAATTTTAATTGTAAATCCCCTTTGTTTGCCAAAAAATAAAGTTTGCCTAGTTTTCAATAATTAAAAGATAAATTAAATTAATGTTATAAGCCTTCATTTGATAACCAGAAAAATTGTAATACACAACACAG
Organism: Sinocyclocheilus grahami; assembly: GCF_001515645.1. Taxonomy (NCBI): domain Eukaryota; kingdom Metazoa; phylum Chordata; class Actinopteri; order Cypriniformes; family Cyprinidae; genus Sinocyclocheilus; species Sinocyclocheilus grahami. The sequence continues at coordinate 24,414 of NW_015506877.1, forward strand.
AATTTCATAAGGCTATTTTAAGAATACGTTTGAATAAATTGCATATGCATTTACTGTAACGCTGTAGCCCAGGGGCCTATGGTTATCTTAAGGCACCCCTGGTGATACACAACTTTATACACAAATATACCTTTGATATAAATAAACTATAAACTGTATATTTTAATTTTGAAATGTGCGCTATTGAAGTGTCTGTGCGGAAGCTGAACAACAGCCCGCTCACAGCAGGACAGATGGAGGCGCCGGTGCGCTCACTTGGTCTTAAAATACTCTGAAATTTTTGGTCATACAGATAAAAGTAATACATCTTTCGAACATGCAAAGACTCTACGTTTATTTGTATGCACTCAGAATAACAACAAAACGTTGCGCTTCTGTAAAATAATTAAAGCAAACAGGATGCGCTTTCTGCCGTCTCGGTCATGTGAACTTGAGCAAGAAACAACGCTCCGCTTTTTTCATAACTCCGTGTATGAAAAATAAATCTATAGAGTGAAATGTCTACTTTCAAATGAAAAACAATTCAAATAGAAACGTGTGTGTTAGCATGGATGATTTACATGAAATTGAATGTGTGTGCAATGCACACTGTGCATTAAGCTGGATTTCAGTTCAATAAAATAACAAAAAAACTACATTCTGTATTATTATTTTTTACTGTAACTGACAGATTCCGGCCAAACAAACACAACACGGGAGTGGGAGCGAATGGGAGTCATTCTTCTGGGATTGGGACGGGACGGGATTTTTTTTTTTGTGGGAGTGGGACGGGAGAGGTTTGAAAATCCACTCCCGTGTCACCCTCTAGTTCATACACGAACAGTGGTATTTGTGCTTGTATAGGGTGCCACTACCATGTTTGTTTAGTGTTTCTTTGTGTTTCTAAAGAGTGCTAGCCACATTCAGAGTGTGCCCTAATTTTTAAACTAAGGGAAATTGAGACAAATTAACAGTATTTGAGAATATCAATTTTCTTAATTTTTTCTTTGTCTTGCTGTACTTTCTTTTGATTGGTACTTTTTGTGAACTTTTCCATTTGTAGTTCCTGTACCCTAGCAGTGAGGTGAAGTTTAAGATTTTCACTCTTGATTTGATTAAAGTATCATTTGGTTTTATATAAAAAATAATAATCTAACCCAACCAAGAAAATTTAATTCACTCTTACTTCAGAAAATTAAAGCAGTGTTTGTTTGTGTCATTTAATTAATTGTGTTAGCTGGCAACACATATTTAAATAGAATGGAAGATATACCGTATTGACCCGAATATAAGATGATGTTTTTTTCTTGGAAATACATCTGAAAAAACGCGGTCGTCTTATATTCAGGGTCTAGACTTTGACATGTCAATAATACACCCACAACAATAGGTAGCACCAAATACACATAAAACAAGTGTGCCATGAAATATGTAATGTAATGCGTGTTGTAAAGATCGCAAGTAAAAACAAAAGAATAAGAAAACTTACAGCTGAATGAGTCGTGACTGTCACGTTAGCCTGATGGGACCAAACTCCCTTTGTGATTTTAAAATGTAAGACAGTACCCAGATTTGAAGACTACAGTAAGATTTAACTTCTACTGTTAATACGATTTTGGTAGGCTACTATTAGATGGATAGCCTAAATGTCCTAATTCAGATGGGCTACCTGCTTTTTTTTTCATGGTATATCAAAAAGTGTATATATTTTAAATGTGATTGTTGGTACATTTTACCAGTTTTTACCATACTTTCAAAACAAAAATGAAAATAGGAAAAATATGCAATATGAAAATAATTGAAGACAAAATGTGTTTTACTGAGAAAAAACAAGATTTGGTTTTTAAAAAGCCTTTTTCCAAAAGGTACATCTGGAAAAAGGGGGGTCGTCTTCTATTCGGGCCAATACGGTAGATTGTACTGCATGTTAGCTTGCTTATTGTCCCCAAGAGCATAATTTATGTAAGTCCATATGTCTTACTAACAAGAAACTATACTTCTAACCACAGGTTGAGAGCAGTAGTTCCTACCACATAAGTTTGCAACGCTGTTTGGGAATGTTAGTTTGAACTATGGTTTCGGGAAACACAGAATCGTTGAACTATGTTGGTAATGACAGAACTTGCGAGCATAGTTGACTAACGATGCTTTTGGGAAACGCACCCCAGAACGACTTAACTCTAGGGACCTATATGATTATGTGTGACTAAGCGACTACGTTGAATGGCTTAATTCTAGAACGTGTAATGTGTCGTTAACAAATAGATATATGCTGCAAGCAATAAGAAAAAAAATCCAGCAACCACCTGAAGCATGATATCATAATTTAAATTAATTTCATAATTGTCATTGCCCTTTATCTTCTTATTTGTATAGTAAAGCTATTAGGAGTGCTAAATAAATGACAGGAGCATGACTCTTGACACTGCTTGCAGCTGAAATCAACCGCATACATTTAGAATGGTTAATGAAAACATCACCCTTGGAAATAAATGAATGTGTCATTAAGGTTATGCAGCTAATAGTATCACGTAGCCAGACCTTCAGACTGACAACTGAAGGTCTGGAATCCATGGCAGCTTTCATTGGCCAAACTGGTTGTTTGACCGACATGTCAAACAACCAGTCACGGTTTGTTTTGTGTCAGCATCATGTTTCGGGTCATGGAAATGTCACCACAATAACAGATTGGTGTGTATCGGACGTATTTTAAAGATTCTATACCGTGAACTTTAAATATTTCACATACTTTTGAGAGTCCAGCGTTTAGTTGATCCTGATAAGTGCTCGTCGTCACAGTTGTAAACACGGTGGCTTTCTTCTTTCGTGAGGGGGTTTGGCACCACTTTGTTTCCTGGCGGAACGTTAAACAACGCGACACACACGTCTCCCGGAAATCCTGTATAATTCAACCAATCTGATGGCGACTTCGAAACTCCTGAAGTGTTACCACTTTTGTGAGCCATATGCATCAGACATTCAGCCAACGGTCTGTGGGCGTGATATCTGAGGCTGAGACTATGCAGCTAAATATGGCAAAATTTGATTGAAGTGTATACAAGCATGAATGCTTATTTCTCTTTAACCTCTTCTGCTGTTTATATACTTAGTAATTAATTCCGTAAATATGGACAACAGGACATTCTGAGCAACTGTGACACATTTCATTCATGTTTGATGCTAGGTGTGCCATAGTTATGTTAAATGAGGCCCACAAGGAGGAAAAATCAACTCTCCCCTCCAACTAGTTGGACAGTCATTAAGGCACATGAAACCACTGAACCAAACAGAATTCATAGTAAATCACAGCAATTGTGACTGTTTCACCATTTACATTTAGATGTTTCTTGAAAGTTTTGAAGGTCTCAGCATATCTAGTGGAGGTTGCCTCATTTCACCATAGAGAAACAGAGAGGGTGAAAGTTCTGGTAGGTGAGGTATGCAGGTGCATTTCCAATGGCAGTAAGGAAGACTGTGTTCTGAATTGAGCATCTGCACATAACGGAAATGACTCTTAAAAAGACAGTGATCTGTGTAGCACATTTAGACAGGGCTGGCTCTAATTTCTCTAACCTGCATGACCAGGCAGTTGATGCTACATCTTCCAGTTAATTAATTTTGATTTTAAGTGAGTACATATGCCTCATGGAAATGAATGTGTTTACTGGAACAAACATAAACTTAAATGGAACATAGTGGCCCAATTTACACCTGCATGTATGCTATAATAATTTGCATATAAACATAAAGATGTGATCGGACCCACTTTATATTAAGTGGCCTTAACAACTATGTACTTACATTTAAATTAATCATTTGGTACAATGCACTTATTGTGTACATACATGTTTTTACATTATTACATTTATAATTATACTGTTGACCCATCCCTTACACCTTAACCCACCCTTAAACCTACCCATACCACCAAACCTGTCCCTAACCTTACCCGTATCCCACCTCAATAGCAGCAAATGTGTTTTGCAATACAATATGAACACAATAAGTACATTGTACTTAATTTTTGATGTAAGTACATAGTAGTTAAGGCCACTTAATATAAAGTGGGACCATGTGATCACTACATTTTAGGAAAGTCATTGTCTGATGTGGGAAGAAAAATAAAAAAAATCTCAACCCAGTCAAAAGTGTTTTTATTTTATATTTCTTATTTTTTCATATTATTATCATTATTATTAATTTGGCTGAAGTTATAATACAGTCAAAACTATTTTGCTTGTATTTAATATGGCGTATATATGATGAATGTTCAAATAAATTAATGGCATATGTATGAGCTAAATGCTTAACCTATTAATTACTGTGAAACTGCTTTAAAACAATCTGCATTATATAAAGTGCTATATAAATAAATAAAGATAGTAAGCTTTAAAATTATACACAAGATGCAAGGCTATTTTGTTTACTGTAAGAAATGCAGAAAGATAAATAAATAAATTCAAGCCATTAAAATGTAACTTCCATTAGTTGTTAATTGCACAAAGTCAATATCATTTTTTTATTAGAAAATACATAATACAGGTCCAGAATATGGCTGTGATGGAGATGGTCACTGAGAGTCCATTGTGTCTAGTGCTGAACCGGCCTACACTGCAGAGCCTGCCACAGCCTGTGGGAGAAATGCATTTGATACAGCCAGCTATGTAGGCCATTAATCAGTTATATGATCTGGTTTCAAAGAGCTTTAGATGAAGATTTCCCCATCATTTGTTTCTTTGTGTTTTTCTCTGGTTTTAGCAAAATTATGTAACATTTTGGGGCAAATATGCAAACTAGTAAACCAAAACTTGAAACTAAAATGGCAAATATCTCCACAGCTACAGTGAATTTTCCAGGAGAACTGACATAAGCTGGAATAAATGTGAGCCAGACAGCACAGAATATGAGCATACTGAATGTGATGAACTTGGCTTCATTGAAGTTATCAGGCAGCTTACGAGCAAAAAAGGCTAAAACAAAACACAAGATTGATAGCATGCCAGTATAACCCAGAACAGCCCAGAAACCAAGAGTTGAACCTACGTTACATTCTAGAATGATCTTTTCTCTATAATAGCTTAAATTCATATATGGGAAAGGAGGTGATATTGTTAACCAAAGCACACAGGCAATCGCCTGTATTAATGTTAAGGAAACAACACTGAGTTGTTGTTGTGCAGGCCCAAACCATTTCATGACATTACTTCCTGGTAGTGTAGACCTGAAGGCCATTAAGACCACTATTGTTTTCCCCAGAACACAGGAGATACAGAGGACAAAAGTGATCCCAAATGCTGTGTGACGCAACATACAGGACCACTCAGTGGGCCGACCAATGAAAGTAAGTGAACAGAGGAAACACAGTGAGAGTGAGAAGAGCAGCAGGAAGCTCAGCTCTGAGTTGTTGGCTCTTACAATAGGTGTTTCTTTATGAAGATAAAACAGAAAAGATACCATTGCTGTTAATAACACCCCAATGAAGGAGAAAATACAAAGCACCATCCCCATGATTTCTGTATAGGAAAGGAATTCAACCACTTTTAATACACATTTGTCTTTGCTTTCATTTGACCAGTACTCGAAATCACAAGGAAAGCAGTCACTAGAATCTGTGAAGGAATTTCAAGAAAATATTGTTTAAATGTAAAATGCATCATGAAGTTACATGACCAATGGACAGTATTACACTCCACTTTATCTTACATTCATGAAATTTAACTAGCATGTGCTAATTTACCTGTGCCATTACTGATTTCTCCTTCTGCACACGGAATACAGTCATAACAGCAGACAGGTCGGCCTTTTTGCACAGCCTTCCTAGTGCCAGGAGGGCAGCTCTCACTGCACACGGACACAGGCAACTATAGCAAAATGTTTTTTTTTGTCATTAAGTTACCCAAACAATTATTTGAATTGTTAAATCAATTGCTTCATGAAATAATTATAGTATTTATGTACCTGTCCACTCTTCCCTGTCCATAGCATCTGTTCCTGATTGAACTGAAGACGTTGCTCTGAAGGTAGTGAGCTGTCATAAAAGCCCACATGTTTAAACTGCAGACTTCCATCCTCAGCAGGCTGCCAGTTAACCAGGTCATATCTCGCCACTGGATCACCACTTACATCAAAGAAGATATTTTCACCTGTTTTCATAGTGAAGCTCACATCTCTCATATACTGTGATACCTGAAAGTAAAGGTCAGAAACATAATTCATTTCAGTTAGATTTTTCTACTCTGCTTTTTTCTACTTTTAATGTTCTTACCTTTTTTGGTGTGAGCAGCTCTCCTTTGCTGCTGTTGGTGGAGGATTTAAAGTCTTTTAAAACTTCATGCAGTGTGTGTGCAACAGCATACACTGCAGTGTACACTTTATGTTCTATCCGTAGCTCTGAAACATCAGTATATTCATTTTGCAGCTCTGAAAGTTTCTCTGAGCCAGTACAGCCACTGGTACTGAAAGAGCACTGAAAAGCTGTTTCCCAGAATTCTTTTAAAAGTTCATTTTTTAGTTCTTGATCAGGGTGCACATTCACTAGGAACTCTCGCAGACCCATAAGTTTGGCGTTCACTACAGCAAAGCCTACAGCTCCAAAGAGGAAACTATATTCTTTTGTTTCTGCAAGATTTCGAGATGTTATCCATGATTCACTGCCAACCCACTGTATCCCTGTGATGTTATGTTCTGCAATCACGTTCAGGAGGGGGACAAAATCTCCTAAAGAGATAAAAGCCACCACCACCCTGGCGGTGCCTTTTTTTATCACTTCCAGTGTCTTCAGAAACTGTTCTTGTGGATCAGTTCTTAATACGGCCTCTGAGTATTCAATACAGATCCCTTCTTGTTTTGCAGCCTCTTCAAATGCTGCTATCCCATTATTACCGTAGTCACTGTGACTCCTGACTGTCCCAACCCAGGTCCAGCCAAAATACTTGACAAGCTGTGCAAGCGCTCTGCTTTGGTAATAATCACTGGGTATTGTTCTAAAGAAGGATGGATATCTTTTTCTGTTACTCAGGCATGCACATGTGGCAAAGTGACTGATCTGCAAGATAAAGTAGCAGAGTACATTAGCCATGCAGTATATATGCTAATGCACTATAAATCACCACTATGCAGTTAACATAATTGTCATGACGACACTGGTAGAATCTAATCAATTTGAAACATTGATTTATATATTTACACTTATTTTCATTTGGTAACATTTGATTTGATGCATATGTTTTTGGTGCATGTTCCAGAAGTTCATCATATTTATCTGCTACTTGTCTTGCTTAATTAGTATAAGTAAGAGTTCTTACAACAGGTATGTTGAATGGCCCAACCACAGTAGCCAAAGCTGTGGTAGGAGAGGACGATGACTCTCCAACAATGGCCTGAACAGCTGGTGATCTAGAGCAGAATATATCACTCAAAATCTCTTCATAGCCATTCATCAAAGCCATACCTGATTGGATAGCCAGATCTATAGAGTTACAGGCATCATATATTTTATAGCCCAAAGAAACACCAGGCAACAGCTGAGTGCTGTTATTTATCTCCTCAATGGCAAAAATAAATGTCTGAGCAAATTTAAATTCACGCAAGTTTAACCTGTGAAATTAAATCATCAGTCATGTGTAAAACTGCAAAATCATAAGTAATGTTCTTTTTTTTTCAGTTAATCATTAATATCATCATACAGACCTGACACATGTTGTTGACTTTGGTTTGGAAGTGAAAGGATGCATCTTTAGCAGAGCATTTCTGTGAATTGAGAAAATCGCTCCAATGTTGATGTCTCTTTCTGAAGAAAGTACAGGAAAGGCAGGTTGACCAAGCAGACTGCAGACTTGTGTAGAAGCTGGCACAAAGACATGCACCACCACCAGCAGTAGCAGCAGTGACACAGTCCTCTTTGCCATGCCAGTAGTATGTATGTAGGGCAGGTACCTCTGAGACCTGGAACAGTGCTGCATTTTATCATATCTTAAACTGCCCTGTGGGATTGGCATATTGAACCATTTACATATTTCATTATGGAGGAAATGGCATTCTGGGGAAAATTACAGTCTTGCTTACATGTCTCTTTGTACAAGATATAATTTTGCACCATCTTAAAACAAGTTCTGAAAAGGCAAATTAAAGCTAAACAACAAAAGAATGTTTCATACATTTTTTGAAAGGGGTCATGAAATTGAAAAAACAAACAAACAAAAAAAATTTACAAATACAAATTGGACCAAAAATGGGGCTTCACGAAATAACCTTTCTGTGCTACAAAGAACCTTTTGTGCAATGGAAAGGTTCTTTGGATATTAAAGGTTCTTAATGGAACCATACACCCTGCCAAAAAAACTGTTTAAGAACCTTTATTTTTAAGAGTGTACTGGAAGAACCATCCATTTTATTGATACTTCAGTGACTGCCTCAAAATGCATTTCAGTAAAAAAGATAATCTCCAATACAATCTCTGAATATTTCAATAGCAATGGTGAGCTGAGGAGAACTAGCAACTGGCTAGACTCTAGGGCCAAAATATTGACAATGAAGCTGTCACCATTAATGCATTCATCATCACACTAACTAGTCTTCTACCACACTACAATCCATCACTCTCCCTAAGGTCGCAAAACTCTGGACTTTTGGTAGTACCTAGGATAGCAAAGTCCACTAAAGGAGGTAGAGCTTTTTCACATTTGGTTCCAAAATCTGGAATAGCCTTCCTGATAATGTTTGGGGTTCAGACACACTCTCTCTTTTTAAATCTAGATTAAAGACACATCTCTTTGGCCAAGCATTCAAATAATGCATATCATAATCTAGAACTGCAGTTATATCTGATCAAATGCACATTATTATTCTTTAGTTTGGGTTAAACAAATAAATTTTGCTTGGTTGGAACAGCAGCTACGCTAATTATGTCTCTATTTGTTTCTCTGTTTTTGCCACGGGATTGACATTGTATCGTGAAAAGCGCTATACAAATAAACTTGAATTGAATTGAATTGAATTGACTGTACCTCCTCAGCCCCCATATACTACTGACATCCAGCTATGGAGTTTTATCCTCTGTAGAGGACATTATTTTTTTTAGCGATTTCGCTGAGGCCTTACATGTCACAGTTGTCTGGATGTCCTGTAAAGAACCCATTCATGGCTTTTCAGAGATACCAAATGAATGAATGTTTCACCATGACCACTCCCTTTCCTTGGTCTTTAAATATGGCAGACATTAATTTAGTGAACAAATTCAACACCCTTATGGAAATATGATAATATTTTGTAATGATCATTTAAACCTGATTAATTTTCCAATTGTTTGTCATAAATCAACATCTTAGGAAAATGTTATGGAGTTTCCAATCAAAATTTGACCTTCTGTTACGAAACAGGACATTGATTCATACATGTCCACTGTAGAGGACACCAGGACTAAAAGCATGTTTATTACACATTTTGGGAGATACAACAAATGAATAGGGAAATAAATTATATTACAATATCCCTATGACATATTAGATATTATTATGAAAATCTTGCCAATTATTATTCCCATTATTACATATCTTTCATAACATAGTTGAGAATAATTTTTATACAAGCTTTGGCATAAAAATTTAAAAATGGATTGGGGATTTAAAAAAAAAAAAATAAAATAAAAAAAAATATATATATATATATCTGTTTTTGCCTCTTCATGTCTATTCATCTTGCATAGCCGAACACATTTGTAAAACAATAAATAAAAAAGTAGTTTACTAATGACAAAGCAGTTGATACAGTACAGATGCACCCATTACCGCGGGAAGTAGGGGTGCTGGGGGTACTGCTCAGAGCTAAAGAAAAAATGGGGGTGCTGGGGGTGGTTAAAAATAAATAAATTTACATTTTGTAACAAAAAAGAAATAAAACTAATTTTATTCATTTGAATATTCTTTAAAATCATAGGGGGAAAAAGCTTAACGACAATAAGCATCAATTGTCTCGTGACGTCACCACGTCCGCATCCGTCATTGAAGATTTAAAAAATACACCAGTCAACATGGCGCAAAAACGCATTTCAGATTTTTTCGCGAAGCCCAAAAAAATAAAAAGATTACCTTGAGCTGGCGATAAGAAAGCAGACCTGGAGCCTATGCCTAGTGGGCAGCCAACCAGCAGTAGGCATACGCATTAATCTTATTTTGTTTTAGTAGTATTTAGTAATTCTAACAATTCTTCCTGATTATCCAGTCAGTATGGTAGGCTACTCTAAGAAGCCCTTTATTGTGGCCACACTATAAAACATAAGTTAAGTCAAATCAATTTGACTGTGTATAAGTTGTTTAAAACTTTTATCATATACTGATAAAAAAAAAAAAAAAACATTTGTTGCCATGACTTTTTTGATCATATTTCCCCCCCTATAACACGTCTGTACCCAAATGAAGAATTAACAAGCATGTCTACAGCTATTACAAAGAAACAGAGAAAGAGCGAGAGAGTCCATTTACCTCCGCAGCAACTATGTCGCATTCTCGCATCTTGATCTTTAACGTTATCTTTTCGTGGATCAAAACTAATGCTTAAGGTTATATAATAATAAAAAAAACCTTACATCAACAATAAAATAGTACAATGATGAAGTCGCTTAGCTTATATTAAACATAAAAATTGAACAAAACAAATAAACTGATGACTTGGTGTAACCGTGTTGTAACATAAAAATAAAGTCTTTGTATTTTCCCCTTTGTGGCAATTTTGAATGACAATTTTGTTTATAAAATTTGTTACGCAAATATAATGGATTTCCCCTTTTAAAACGATCGTAGTTTTTGGTTCATTGTTATTAAAACAGATCCGTCATAAAGTAGTACAATGGCAAATTCACATTTATTAAACCTCTAACTCTTAAGAAATTGAAGAAGACGGAGCCTATGCTTGCGTTGTAACCCAAATAAATAAGGTTTCCCTTATTTAAAACGAATGTTGTGGTTCATCTTTGTTTTTTAATGAAAACACAGCAACAATAAAGACCAACTCAGTTATTTTAAACGAAGAAATGAAACGTTTATTAATAAAAGTTCTCTTGCGCTTTTGGATCCGCCACCAGTAATTTCGCTTCACTCTTGTCACGTGACTCCTGCGGCTCCGAGCTGCTTGGAACAGACGCGCGGCGCCTCAGAACTGTAGCGTCCCATGTCCAGCTGAACTAAATTGATTTTATTTTTTTATTTCTTGTAACACCGACTACAGGACAAAGCCTGTGTATTGCACACATATAACTTATGTTATAACATATAGCTCCTGGGAAAACTCGAATTTTTTTCCCTCAGCCCCCCCCTGCTCAAAATACGTTCCCGCGGCTATGGATGCACCAAGGGCCAAGAGAGGCAATTTGATGTGGATAATTCCCAGAAACACTGGGCTGTGCTCATGAGTGCCAATAGCAGGGTCAATATTGTCCCTACCACTCTTTGAAAGTAATTGAAAAATATATTGCGGAAGGTATGTATTAAAGGGAAAACAAGATCAACAAATCATTCTTCATAATCTAATTAGGGTGATAAAAAAAAAACATTTGACTCCTTATGCATGCATAACTCGTGCAGTACAATAACGACATGATTTGCAGCAGTCACACTTTTCGTAATGTCTTTAGGCTATAGCATTTTATTAAAAAAATTGAGAGCTTCCTTGTGCTAAGTAGGCCTGCCCTCTACTAAAGATTTTTCTAGTCAACTAGTCGCAGTTATATTAAATTGATTAATATAATAATATATTAACCATACTTCAATATAGGGTATAGGCTGACATATTAGGCTAGAGCCTATTCCGCGCTCAAGCTCGCGCATAAAGCAATTGCCTCAAAGCACCGGCAAAGTGATTATGAA
>NW_015506877.1:36318-36792 GCF_001515645.1 Sinocyclocheilus grahami
AGTAAAAGACCGCTTCTTAAACCAGAGAAGGTGAACATGTTAGTGTACTTGTGTGAAAAAAAAAAAAAAACATGCAAGCACTGTCACCGGCAGCAAGTTTAGTTTTACTTTTCTTTTTGTTTTGTTTTCATTTTGAAAAGCTTATTTTTGCTGTTTACTTCACGTTATGCTATGGAGGCTCTCTTTTTAAAAAAAATTTTATTTGAATGTTTGCTAAACGTTCTGTAATTTATTAGTCATTATAGCCTAATACAGGTGTAGGCCAATGCCATGCCTCATCTTATTCGTTTTTTGTTAATAACGTTGTATAAGCTAGTTTGTCTTACTGTTTTATTGTTGTTGTGCATTTTAATTAAAAATAATGAATCCATCTTTTTTTTTTGTCTTAAAAGGTGAACGATGTATAGATGTAAGCAAAACAGACAATTATATTTCATTGTAAAACCTGACAAGATCGTGAAATCGAAAGTGAAA
>NW_015506877.1:37178-76298 GCF_001515645.1 Sinocyclocheilus grahami
CCACTGCTATCTAAAACTGCCAGTAGGTGGTGGTAAATGACTTAATGATTAAGTCATCGAGTCATTTATTCATTAATTTTTTAATTTTATGAGTGAAGTAAATGGTTCTTTATGAATAGTTCATTGAATCATTAGGCTTGTTCGACTTGAAGCAGATCATCATCATCAGACCGATCGGTGTGTGACATCAAAGTACCCCGGCGCGAGAGCGATTAGAGAGCAGACTACTCCTTATGCTTTTGATTCACTCTCGCGGTCCTTTGATGTCATACACCGATCGATCTGTGCAGCTCCGCTTCAAATCCAACGCGCCTATGGCCAATGGTTCAACGCGCCAAATGGTTCACTCAATTCGATCAAAACGTGCATTAAGAAGTTAAATGTCGCTGTGTGTTGCTCGGAGACGAACAGTTCTGCTTGGTCTTTGTCTTTTCGTTGGCAAAAATTGAGCAAAACAGACAACATTGTGTCTAAACTAACACAATATTAATTGATTGACATATTGACATATTTCTGCCTTCAAAATGTAAAACATTAATTTCGTAACATTTTATGCATTTGTAGGCTAATTGCAGTGTAAATGCATTCAGTAATGATGGCTCTGATGGCTTTTGTTGACACTGATTGGATTTTACCTAGTAACAGCCCTTTATTATTTTAACTCAATTTATAGATTGGAATTAAGACCGTGGCATTCCATATTCATGATGCATACATTTAATATGTTTTTTTAAATGCCCCTGGACATCAGTTTACGGGTATGTTTCTGATGCTGTCAATGTTGTTTTTGGAAGTTACATTAAAAAAATGCAGTTAGCTCAAAAAGCTGAGGGCACAGGACAGGCGCTGTTTGGATGAGCATGATGCTTGTATGTTCAATGCATGGCGTGTGTGTTTCACTAGCTCCGCTCCCATGGACACCTTTTGTTTGACCTAATTCTGGATATTTCCAACCTAAGATGTGTGATTAATCTTACAGGTGTAGGCCAATGCCATGCCTTATCTTATTCGTTTTTTGTTAATAACGTTGTATAAGCTAGTTTGTCTTACTGTTTTATTGTTGTTGTGCATTTTAATTAAAAATAATGAATCCATCTTTTTTTTTTGTCTTAAAAGGTGAACGATGTATAGATGTAAGCAAAACAGACAATTATATTTCATTGTAAAACCTGACAAGATCGTGAAATCGAAAGTGAAAGCATCTGAAGCCCGGCTTATAACATGGCAAAAGAGGAACTCAGTTCACAAAATTCAAATCACAAATAATACTACTGATGAAAAAGAACGGGTTGAATGTTAACTACTTTCGTTTCCATATAACTATAAACTACGATAAAAGTTCATCAGCATGCATTGATTAATAGCATGTAGTGCAAAAACAAACATGCTCGTGCAACCAACTGAGAAAGTTAATCGCAAGAGAGCAACCAGTGGGAAGAATGAGTCTGGAGCACTGAATTGCCCAGCTCCCTGTCAATGATCTAGCACCCCCTCAGCACCTGCGTTCAAAATTCTCTGGCGCCGCCCCTGGTACATCAATGTATTTTTGAAAAGCCAAAATTAAGTTTGTCCAACTCTAAACCCAGTCCCCAAGTAAATTAGGTTATTAAATAAAAAACTAGCAAAACGAGTTGCGCGGTGTCCCCACCAGTTTTCAAAGCAAAGTTACACCACTGCTATATAATAAACTAAAACTGCCAGTAGGTGGTGGTAAATGACTTAATGATTAAGTCATCGAGTCATTTATTCATTAATTTTATTCATTCAGGAGTGAAGTAAATGGTTCTTTATGAATAGTTCATTGAATCATTAGGCTTGTTCGACTTGAAGCAGATCATCATCATCAGACCGATCGGTGTGTGACATCAACCGAAGGAGCTATAGAGAGCAAACGGCTCCTTATGCCTTTGAATCGCTCTTGCGGTACTTTGATGTCATACACCGATTTGTCTGTGCAGCACTGCTTCAAATCCAACGCGCCAAATGGTTAACCCAATTCGTTCGAAACGTGCATTAAGAAATTAAATACTGCTGTGTGTTGCTCGAATAGTTGTGAATAGTTCTGCTTTGTCTTTATATTTTCTTTGGCAATATTGAGCAAAACAGACAAAACAGTCTGTTTCTACGGTGCGAGGACGCACCTTCCGGGAGGGGGGAGTAAAAATACGACCAGATCACCGATTTGGTCCTCTTAGATGGCTGAAAAATCTCCCGAGCGCTGTCACTGCCTTCCGCCATTTCATCTCATGCAAAAAAAAAACAACAACAATGCATGCTGCTTCTGCGTCAGACTGATGCTGGCTGGACAGGATTTACCGCGAGTTTTCAAAATTGTGATAATCAAACACGGTTTTGATGATAATTAAATTTTAAACGATAATACTAACCGTCAGGGCATTTTATCGTGAAACCGGTAATCGTTCCATCCCTAAACACAATATTAACTTCTTACTTACTGAACTGTTGTATACGATCAGTATCACATCTGCACTCATGTGATATTGCACTTAACCAATTGCTCGTGTGATACTGCTTTAACTATATGATGTAAATATTAGACAAAAACTCAAACGGCATTTTTGCCCCATATCTTGAATTTGAGGGACATTCTAACTACGTTCTCTAGGCTCCATCACGCAGTGAGTTGTTGCCCTGCCTCATATTTGTCATCAATCAACTGTATGAAATGACAGATGACCCACGTAGATCTGTGGCAGGGCAAGTGTGTTAAATGCGTTAATAATTTGAATGCGTTATTTTTCTCCATAACAAATTAATCTAATTAACGCGTTAAATTGCCAGCCCTAATATATACATATATATAAATAATGTCTATAAATATATTTATAAATTTAGGGTTTGAAATTAACACCCACAAACCTGCCAAATGGGTAAAAATCAGCTGTGGCAGGTTACTTTTCATAAGTTATGTTCACTCATTAATTTCTTGGGGAAGTTCATGCAAGCCAAATCTGTGCAGTTTTAGCACAAATAATGAACTCGTGAGACATCATGACATTATGGAGTATATTGCAAAAACCAAACAAAACACACCTACATAGTGCATGCATAAGCGACTAAACTTGTGCACATGCACATTTAGAGTGTTCTTTCACTGCATGATTCAGTGTATTAATATGCATTAAGAATGATCACATAATTCAAGATAAGGGGAGTGACATTTTATTTTTATTTTTTTAAATCAGCATGGTTACAAATGTGATATTGATTTTATATAATAATAATTGATTCAATAAACAAGTTAATATTAAGAGACTTACGCTTTAGACACCATATTAGTTGTTTTGGCTCTATTTTGCAAACAAAAAAACATTCCAAACACAGCAGTTTTGCGTCTCTGAGCAACATGACAGTGTTTCGTTCCTGAATGAATCAACTGTTTAAATGATTTGGTTCAATCGCAATTAATCACTTATTAACAGTGACTTGCTGCCACCTACTGGTGGTTTTAATTTTACATTTAAAGTATCTTTTAATTTAAATAATTTCAAATATCAGTATTCAACATTTCATGTTTAAAATATCAAAACATTATTTATGCATTTGTAACTGCAGGTTAAAGCATTCCATGTCCCTCTAAGCTGCGTTAACGTGTAAATATATCTAAATGCCACTTCATATGCAACTTCTGCAAATATTAATTTTGATGATACTGATTTCATTTATTAACAGCCTAAATGTATTATTATTATAATTGAATAGAATAATAGAAACAAATGGCTTCATAAAGGTAAAAATGCCCATAAAAGGTAAAAATTAACTTTTAAATTTAAACTTATTGGAAAATAATAATTTATATCACTGCTGTGAACTGACCACACAGAATATGAAATAACGTTATTTTAAAATCTTTAGGAGTCAGCTGTCCACGGTATCCTTTACCCTAAAAGTGGCCATGTATCCTGGGGGATACAAACATCTGAGAAGCTGTGGGGAGAAGCAGGGAAAGTGTAGGTCTCATTTCTTGGTTTCATGTTGAAAGGGTGTATTTTATAAATATTTAGATATATTGAGTTTATTCACACATTCTTTATTCAATCCCTGTATATATATATACAGTGGGTACGGAAAGTATTCAGACCCCCTTAAATTTTTCACTCTTACATTAATGAGGAAAAAAATTTACTTAAATGATTTTAACAAATGGCTGCAATATAACAAAGAGTGAAAAATTTAAGGGGGTCTGAATACTTTCCGTACCCACTGTATATATATATATACATACATGCATACATACACACCACTGACAGGTGAAGTGAATAATACTTATCTCTTCATCACACCTGTTTGTGGGTGGGATATATTAGGCAGCAACATTTTGTCCTCAAAACTGAAGTGTTAGAAGCAGGAAAAATGGGCAAGCATAAGGATTTGAGCGAGTTTGACAAGGGCCAAATTGACAACTGGGTTGGAGCATATACAAAACTGCAGCTCTTGTGGGGTGTTCCCGGTCTGCAGTGGTCAGTTTCTACTAAAAGTGGTCCAAGGAAGGAACAGTGGTGAAACGGCGAAAGGGTCATGGATGGCCAAGGCTCATTGATGCAAATGGGGAGTGACGGTTGGCCCGTGTTGTCCGGTCCAACAGACAAGGTACTGTAGCTCAAATTGCTCAAGAAGTTATTGCTGGTTCTGATAGAAAGATGTCAGAATACACAGTGCATCACAGTTTGTTGTGTATGGGGCTGCATAGCTGCAGACCAGTCAGGGTGCCCATGCTGACCCCTGTCCACTGCCAAAAGCACCAACAGTGGGCACGTAAAGTCAAGTCACCTTTATTTGTATAGCACTTTATGCAATACTGGTTGTATCAAAGCAGCTTTACAGTGTCAAACAGGAAAATAAGTTGTCAATAATGCAAGTAATATTAAAAAGTAATTTTTCCAGCTGAAGTCAGTTCATTGATGATTCAGTGATGTCATCATCCAGTTCAGATCTCTTCCAATAATGTTTGTGCAATCAGTCAAGCGTCCCCAACTAAGCAAGCCAAAGCCGACAGTGGCAAGGAACAAAAACAAGTTATCCCCTGGCCAGACAAAACCAGAATGGCGTGGTTTAATTCCAGGCTGCAACACAGGTGCAGAGGACTTATATGTTATTGTACATTATTGTGTGTGGTGAGTTAGTAAATAGAATTTAAATAGACAAAAAAATTAAATGGAAAGACATTTTTTCAATTTTATTTAGAAAAAATCAGAAAACTCATGAACGAAATAATCTAATGCATCAGTCTTGAAAAATAAACCATAATACATATATACAAGTCAATCCAGTCATTTAAATGTGGTGCTCTCTGAAGCAGTTCCTATCTAACTGCAAGCATAGTCCCACATCACATTCCTGGGACTTCCATGGGGTGTTCCTTTTGCATCGTATGCAACAACGCCGACCCATGCTGGCCCTCTGTGAAAGGTTTTGAGTGTCACTCACAGCAACAGGCAGATGATCACATCTCTCTCGGGCTGCCA
Organism: Sinocyclocheilus grahami; assembly: GCF_001515645.1. Taxonomy (NCBI): domain Eukaryota; kingdom Metazoa; phylum Chordata; class Actinopteri; order Cypriniformes; family Cyprinidae; genus Sinocyclocheilus; species Sinocyclocheilus grahami. The sequence continues at coordinate 42,665 of NW_015506877.1, forward strand.
TCGAGGGGAACACCTGTGAGCTGAGCAGCTAGCAGCTCCTGAAAGTTTTGCTGTGTCATGTGCTTGTCATGGTGGATGGCACACAGCTCTTTGTGTAAAATGAAGCTGTTGGTCACTGCAATGTCTAGGAAGTGCTGGAAAATTGTCATGTACCACTTCCGTGTTTTACGGTGCACCGAAATTGTTCCGAGCATCTGGTCAGAGGTGTCAACTCCTCCCATGTACTTATTGTACTGCTGTTGGCCTTGGAACAGGGACCTTCTCTTTTCGCCAATTATGTGACAACATCAAAAGACAGGCCAGATTTCCCAGATGCAAATTTTGACTTCCCAGTGTAGATTTTGAAGTCAATGGCGTAGCCGTTGACATCAGCTAACACAAAGTTTTATGCCACACTTAGTAGGATTGGCCTTCATATATTGCTTGAAGGATATCCTGGCTTTGGTCAAGTCAAGTCACCTTTATTTATATAGCGCTTTTAACAATACAGATTGTGTCAAAGCAACTGAACAGCATTAATTAGGAAAATAGTGCGTCAATAATGCAAAATGACAATAGTAAACACTCATTTTTCAGTTAAAGACCGTTCATCATTGAATTCAGTGATGTCATCATCCAGCTCAGTTCAGTTTAAATAGTGGGCGCAAAATGGTCAAGTCAAGTTTATTTGTACAGCGCTTTTCACCATACAAATTATTGCAAAGCAACTTTACAGCCAATTAAGTTTCTACGATATTTAGTGGTAGTTTATCAGTGGCGAGCGTCAGTTAATGTACATATGGCAGAAATGTACGGAAAAATCAATTTAAGACGTATGAACACTATTAACAGCAATTATTATATGATGCAATCAAACTTATAGCAAAATGTGGTAGTTCTGTATGTTGTTTCAGGGTTGGCATCATCTGAGGTTCTCTGAGGGGTTGGCATCATCTCTTCTCATGTCCAGGTGTTCTGGATCCAGACTGAAGCTTGTGTAAATCCTGTGGCAAAAAACAGAGAAATATTATAGAGACATAATTAGCGTAGCTGCTGTTCCAACCAAGCAAAATTGATTTGTTTAACCCAAGCTAAAGAATAATAATGTGCATTTGATCAGATATAACTGCAGTAAAAGATTATGAGATGCATTATTTGAATGCTTGGCCAAAGAGATGTCTTTAATCTAGATTTAAACAGAGATTAACAGGATTGTAGCGTGGTAGAAGACTAGTTAGGTACGCAGGAGCTAACCCATTAAGGGCCTTATAGGCAAGTAATAATATTTTGTAACTGATACGGAACTTAATAGGTAGCCAGTGCAGAGACCGTAAAATTGGGGTATTATGATCATATTTTCTTGACCTGGTAAGGACTCTAGCCGCTGCATTTTGGACTACCTGTAGCTTGTTTATTGAGGATGCAGGACAACCACCTAGAACAGGGACTTATAGACATGTTTTCACAGTCCAGAAGTGCCAGGCCTAACTGTTTGTTCTTGGCCCACAGATACATACTCATACATTTAGCTTCCCTTCAAAGTTATTCTGAGAGTTTAGTATGCAAGTGTAAATACCATACAGTAATATCAATAGTAAAAAAAAATCTGTTAACATTTACAATAAGATTCATTAACATTAGTCATCCTGAACTAACAATGAACAAATTGTTACAGCATTTATTAATCTTGTTTAATATTCATCTGTAAATATACCATTGTTCATTGTTAATTCATATTTTATAGAAATAATTATATTTGTTCTTATAATTGTCACCATTAATGTAGAAGGGTGTTTTGTGTTTCATTTTCTATTATTTAGATCATTTTTATTGCATTATTTTAGTCATGTTTGTTACCCTGATGATGTTTTGGCCATGTTTTATGGATAGAAAGCATATGTAGGTAGTTAGCATGGTAAATTAACATTATATAACTTATATACGGTGGTCATTTGTAAAATATACTGGCACTATGCCATCCAGTAATACCTTTTTTCTTACTGTGAATTTCTGGAAACCAGTGCTGCGTTTTTTTTAACCATACATTTAACAGGATGCTTTAAACACATTAAATAATGTTAAATATATTATACAACTTGTTTAAAATGTATTAGTATATGAGAAAATGAACACTAACCTAGAATAACAAATGCTATAAAACTGATTGACTAACTAATGGTAATGTATAGAACCCTATAGTACCAAGCACTACTAACAATTTATTTTTATAAATATGGTCTTTGTCAAAGTATGTCACAGTGAAATGTTCTGAAAGTGGTGTTAGACATGCTGATACACAAATGTCTGTGACCTCTCGCCTGTGTGTTTTCATTGTGATGAACCCAGGCCTACGGGTGAAGAGATGTCAGAGATGTTTGTGAATGACTGTGCTCCTTAAAGGGTTAGTTCTTCCAAAAATGAAAATTAGCCCATGTTTTATTCACCCTCAAGGCATCCTAGGTGTATATGACTTTCTTCTTTCAGATGAATCCAGTGGCGTAACTTTGCTTTGAAAAGTGGTGGGGACACCGCGCAACTCGTTTTGCTAGTTTTTTATTTAATAACCTAATTTACTTGGGGACTGGGTTTAGAGTTGAACAAACTTAATTTTGACTTTTCAAAAATACATCGATGTACCAGGGCCAGCGCCAGAGAATTTTGAACGCAGGTGCTGAGGGGGTGCTAGATCATTGAAAGAGGAAGCTGGGCAATTCAGGGCTCCAGACTCATTCTTCCCACTGGTCGCTCTTTTGCCATTAACTTTCTCAGTTGGTTGCACTAGCATGGTTTTTTTTTTTTTTTTGCATTACAACATGCTATTAATCAATGCATGCTGATGAACTTTTATTGTAGTTTATAGTTATATGGAAACGAAAGTAGTTAACATTCAACCCGTTCTTTTTCATCAGTAGTATTATTTGTGATTTGAATTTTGTGAACTGGAGTTCCTCTTTTGCCATGTTATAAGCTGGGCTTCGGATGCTTTCACTTTCAATTTCACGATCTTGCCAGGTTTTACAATGAAATATAATTGTCTGTTTTGCTTACATCTATACACCTTTCACCTTTTAAGACAAAAAAAAGAGATGGATTCATTATTTTTAATTAAAATGCACAACAACAATAAAACAGTAAGATTCAATGACAAACTAGCTTACAAAACGTTATTAACATATGCATAACAAAAACTAATAAGATGAGGCATGGCATAGGCCTACACCTGTATTAGGGTATGTAATAAACTAATAAATTACAGAACGTTTAGCAAACACTGAGGAATCAAAAAAAGAGAGCCTCCATAGCATAACGTGAGGTAAACAGCAAAAATAAGCTTTTCAAAATGAAAACAAAACAAAAAGAAAAGTAAAACTAAACTTGCTGCCGGTGACAGTGCTTGTATGTTTTTATTTTGTTGTTTTTTTCACACAAGAACACCAACACGTTCACCTCTGGTTTAAGAAGTGGTCTTTTACTTTACTTAAGCATGAAAACCATCAATATCCACATCATTTTTGCTGAGCGCACCTTCTGCAATTAATAGTAAATATAACCAAAACAGGTTATTATAATTTTTATATGAATAATAAAATAAATATAAGGAAAACTCGCCCACTTGATTTTGTAATATTCTTAAATTTTGTAGTCTGTATGAAAAGGTGCATTTCTATTAAAGGCACGTCCATGTGGAGATGGCGAGTCAGCGTCGGCATTCGCAAACCTCATCTTTGCACCAGACACTGACTCAGAAAGCACTAGTTTATTAATAAATAATTAAAATGTCTTAATTTCCCCTGACACATTCATAATCACTTTGCCGGTGCTTTGAGGGAATTGCTTTATGCGCGAGTTTGAGCGCGGAATAGGCTCTAGCCTAATACGTCAGCCTATAGTCTATTGAAGTATGGTTAATATATTATTATATTAATCAATTTAATATAACGTGCGACTAGTTGACTAGAAAAATCTTTAGTAGAGGGCAGGCCTACTTAGCACAAGGAAGCTCTCAATTTTTTAAATAAAATGCTATAGCCTAATGACATTACGAAAAGTGCGACAGCTGCAAATCACGTCGTTATTGCACTGCACGAGTTATGCATGCGTAAGGAGTCAAATGTTTTTTTTTTATCACCCTAATTAGATTATGAAGAATGATTTGTTGATCTTGTTTTCCCTTTAATACATACCTTCCGCAATTTATTTTTCAATTACTTTTAAAAAGTGGTAGGGACAGTATCGACCCTGGCTAAAAGTGGTGGGGACATGTACCACCCGTCCCACCCGCAAATTACGCCTATGCGTATAACAGTAGCTTGGTGAAGTAGACTCATTTAGATCAATATAATCATTTGGTTTTAGCCAGGTTTCAGTCAAGCAGAGTACATCAAAACTATTGTCTGTGATCATTTAATTTACAATAACTGCTTTGGGTGCGAGTGATCTAATGTTTAGGAGCCCAAACTTTAAAAATCGTTTTTGTTAATTTATTTTAAATTTTTCTGGTTTAATCACGATCCGATTTTTTCTAGATCCTGCATTAAATTTATATTTTGACCTCACTATTCGGGGAACAGACACAGTCTTTATAGATTGTACAGCGCAAGTACTTCTATCATTTAAGCGGGTAGAACAAAAGTAATCAGGGCAGTCATTTAAGATTTGACTTACTAGTCATATGGTGTGTAGCGTCCTGGAGATGTTGTCCGAAAGGAGTTCCGCTCCGACTCTGCTGGGGTGCAGGCCATCAGCGCGAAAAAGCCTAGGACGCTCCCAGAAAAGATTCCAATTATTAACAAAGAGCAGTTCCCTTTCAGTCGGTCACTCCCGATGTCACGTCGTTGGGATCTCGCTTAGAGGGACCAATCTACTTCGAGTGTAAACTAAACGAGCCAATGCACATTGGCATGCGATTATTGCATCCAGCTGCTGCTGATCACAGCGTGAGTATAAGTAGGCAGCAGATGCAGCGCATATTCAGCTTTTCGCTTCGGAGCCGAGCGATCACATCGTTCCGCTCCTGACTACTCTACGGAGAGAAGACTGAACGAGTTCAGCACGCTCTTGGAGAGCTCTTCGTGTTGGCGGACGGCGCTTCAGCGGTGGTGGTTTCCCGTGTCGAGTGGGTTGCACACATCAGGCTGCACTACCCCCTGATTGTGTTGCAAATGATCATCTCCCCTGTGCGCCCAGCACGCTAAAAGAGCTTTTTCCCCTAAAAGAGCAAATTCGGGTGCGTCTTTCTAAAGACGACGTTGCTGCACGAGGGTGGTCACGACCCGGAAGTTCGCAGAGAACTCCGCACCGCAGCCGACCTCGCGCCACGAACGACGAAGGTTACGTGGTCTCTGGGTCGTGCGAGGTCCACTATGGTGGTCCGGGAACACCATTTCTGGCTGTGACTGGCTGACATGCGCGAGACGGACAAGACACGATTCTTGAACGCCCCCTGTGTCCCAGGCCGGCCTGTCGGCGACACGGTGGAGAACTTGCCCAGCGGTTCTCCGCTGACCAAAGCAGACTGAGGCCATCCGGTACATCCTGCCCCGGCGTGCAGCTGCTGCCGTCGCCGAGGACGGCCCCCCTGCCACCGCCAAAACAAGAGCTGAGCGGCCGGGTCACCGGCTCGGCTCCTCAGCAAAAACCTGAATATGCGCTGCATCTGCTGCCTACTTATACTCACGCTGTGATCAGCAGCAGCTGGATGCAATAATCGCATGCCAATGTGCATTGGCTCGTTTAGTGTACACTCGAAGTAGATTAGTCCCTCTAAGCGAGATTCCAATTTCGTTGGTCATCCGACGTGACGTCTCCGTTCCCTCCTTCAGGGAACGAGGGTTACCATACGTAACCGAGACGTTTCTGTTCTTTACACCATGACAATAACCATTCATTTAAAGCAAAAAGTCTACTGAACCTTTTGTGTCCTCGTCGATACGTGGGAAGCTGTCCTGATATGTTAACATATCAGGACTGACATTATATGTATTTGCATAGTTCTGCGCACCCTGTTCGCGCAGACAGGATACGTCATCAGCACGTTCACGCACGCTGTGCAGACAGAGTGAGAATAGCAGACAAACATCAACAAGCTGATCTTCCTTCATGTTATTGTAGTACTTTTACTAACTGTACTATAAAGTTTTCTCACCGGTGAATGACACATGATGTAGCCCAGCGGTTCCCAATTTCAGTCCTCGTGCAAAGGAAGCAGGGGAAAATCCGTTGAAGTTTACTTCACTTCGGAACATTCATTCACGGATTTGCGCTGCGCAGCCTCTTCACACACAGACAAAACTTACTAGAGAAGTGTGACATAATATACCTCTGTAAATAAATACTCTTTAAATTCAAGACTCGCACACTTTAATGCCCTTTGTATGGAACATAGACGCTCGCTTCGAACTGGAATCATGGCGGAATATCCAGTGATGTACAAATCCCAGGGCACTCACGGTCGAATAGAAAAAATGTTGCATGTGATAAGAGATGCATATGAAATGTGCAGAGCAGGAGGGCATGAGGACTGGAATTGGGAACCACTGATGTAGCCTATTGTAATATTGTCTCTGGTATTCTGGTCTGTGAGCGTAAATGCGTTCAGGGGGCGTGGCTTTGGACAGCGATTGCAGAGAGGGTGGGACGTTCGCTTTCAGTGCTATCAGGCTAAAGTTAGCATTTTCCAAGATCTCCTACTGCACCTTTAAGTGTTAAGCACCATGACAATCTGAATGAATTGCCCCATAGGGATTAATAAATCTCTGAACTAAACTATTAAACTATAAACTATATTTTATATATGTTTGAGAATATGACAACAATCACAACCCACACAGAGATTGCACTGTTGTAGTGTTTAGGAATATTCCCACATAATTTAAACACATAATCACATACATCAGCATGTCATCAGAGCAAGTCTGACGTCAGTCGGACAAATTTCTAACTGGCATGCATCTAGCAGAGATCACCGGTGATCGGTTCTGCACATATTTTGCTCATCTCAAACAGGCCTAATATCGCGATCATGATGCAATGTTTACCAACATCATTGAAAGGTAAAATTTGGCCCAGATGCAGTTGACATGATTGTCTTATATACTTTCTTATAGTAATCAGATCAAGGATTAATGATAACAAAATTAATAAATAAGTAAATTGTTACGATCCTTGGCATCTTTGTTGTTTTTGTTTGCAAGTCTGTTGCAAATGTGTTTTGTTTGTTATTTTGGCCTTGGGCTACCCTGAAGCCACTGCTTCTTAATCTCATTATTTCATTCCACTTTAATAAATAATTTGTAGATCTTACATTTGTGTATTTTGCTGATTTTTTAGCTGGGGCAAGAATCCCATTTAACATTATTAATGTTCACATCAAGCCCTTCTTTTTTGAATGGACCATAACATTTATCAATTTGTCCAGGGTCTTCTCAGCAGTGTTATAACATAATGTATATAAAAATGCATTGTCACACCAGCATGAACTCTGTTTGTGTTTCGTTTGTCCGGTCTTGTCAATTCTACCCTGTATTTGGATTACCCATGTGTTAGATTACTTGTGTGTTGGATTAAAGATTTACAAAACCTTCATCTTCATCTTAATGCATTTATTTACAGCGTATCATGACATATATTGTTTATAAACATTCATTCATTGATTGTTTCATGTAATGTTTCACATGCTTCAATGCAATTCCCATAGTGATTAGATTCAGAAATTAAGATTTGTAATTCATATATGACCAGAAATAGCGGGCCAAGTAAATATCAGTTTTAATTTTAATAATTTTTTTTTTTTATTAAGACTGTGGAATCTTGCCCATCATATGTTGCTTTGTATTTTGTTCAGGCTTGAACAGAATTATATAACATTTTGGTGCAAATATACAGAATAGTAAACCAAAGCTTGATGCTAAAATGGCAAATATCTCCACAGCTACAGTAAATTTTCCAGGAGAACTGACATATGAAGGGATAAATGTGATCCATACAGCACAGAATATGAGCATACTGAATGTGATGAATTTGGCTTCATTGAAATTATCAGGCAGCTTGCGAGCTAGAAAAGCCAAAATGAAACACAAGACTGCTAGTAGTCCAATATAACCTAGAACAGCAGAAAAACCTGTAGTAGAACCCAAACTGCACTCAAGAATGATTTTTTCCTTATAATATTCCAGATTTTTATGAGGAAATGGAGGAGCTATTGTTAGCCAAATCACACAGATAAGAACTTGTATAAGTGTAAAGGCTAGAACACTGAGTCGTTGTTGTACAGGCCCAAACCATTTCATTACATTACTTCCTGGAAATGTAGCCTTGAAGGCCATTAACACCACTATTGTTTTCCCCAGAACACAGGAGATACAGAGGACAAAAGTGATCCCAAATGCTGTGTGACGCAACATACAGGACCACTCAGTGGGCCGACCGATGAAAGTAAGTGAACAGAGGAAACACAGAGTCAATGAGTAGAGCAGCAGGAAGCTCAGTTCTGAGTTGTTGGCTTTTACTATGGGGGTGTCCTTCTTACTGTAAAACAGTATGGTCACCAGCACAGTTAATCCTACACCAAACAGTGAGAAAAAGACTAACACTATACCCATAACTTCTGTGAATGAGAGAAACTCTACAGCCTTTAATACACATTTATTTTTCTCAGCATTAGACCAGTATTCCCCTGGACACTGCTTGCAGTTATTTGAATCTGTAAAGAAAGGTGTGTTTACTATAGTTATATAGTTATATAGTTCTAGTTATTATATTTATTAGTTATTTTATTTATAAAGTCCTTTGATAAAAAACTGCATCCTGAAGAGTAGAAGAAGAACACAAAAAGAGCAACTAACCAATTTTCTTTGAAACTGTGAGATGGGCTGTAGGTTACCTGTCTCATTACTGATTTCTCCTTCTGCACATGGAATACAGTCATAACAGCAGACAGGTCTTCCTTTCTGTGCAGCCTTCCTAGTGCCTGGAGGACAGCTCTCACTGCACACAGATCTCGGCTTCTGCATTGAGAAATACATTATACATACAATTTCAATGCTAGTTAATGCCATGAAGTCATTGTGGACATTTTGCATATTGGAAAGTATGATTGTCCCTTTCTACCAGTAAATGATGACTTGATTTTCAAGTGTATCCTGCCACATTTGCTTCTTTCAAACCAACATTTTACTATTTACCTCCAGCTGTCCTCCAGCCCAGATTATGTTTTCAGTGTTAACCACAAAGCGCTGGTCAGGAGGCAGTGAGGCATCATAGTATCCCACTGGTTTAAACTGGATTGATCCATCTGAATTCTGCTGCCAGTTCACAACTTCATATTGGGCTACTGTGGCACCAGTGCTGTCAAACCACACATGATCTCCAAACTTTACAGTGAAATTTACTTTTTTAAGTGCCTCAACCACCTAGCAAAAATATATAATAATTTAGGTATTTTAAGACAAAACACCCCAGGTAAAAACCACCATACTTCCTCAGTTGATTGATTAGATTAAGAATTACAAGCTTTTTTTTAATGTTATTTTAAAATGTGCAAATGATGCATTATCTAATTAAAAATTAGATTTTTTGGATTTCTCTGTGTAGAAAATGTTGTATAAAAGCAGGCAAATGATATATGAACAAACCCCTGTAAAGTTTGATGTTTGTAAGTACTACTGAATTGGAGATTTTTGACTCTCAAAAGGAGGTCAAATCTAATTGTGAGAAAACAGCCTTTAAATATATGTGTTGTAATTTAAAACTACATATGCAAATAGATAAAGTGCAATTAAAGAAAGTATATTTTGAATGTTTTCTTTGCACTTGTATGAAAAAAACGTTTAAAAGCTAACATTTTTCAAATTGACCGTTGCATGAAAAACAGTTTTTACCTGTTATAAATTGTCTTTTTTTTTTTTTACCTGCTGTGGTTGTATTGCCAGGCCTTTCTTACAACCTTCTGGTTTTTTGCACTTGAGCAGACTATGTAATGAATGAGCAACAGCATAAACTGCTTTGTAGACATTGCTTGCATATCTTTGCTCAGGTACATCTTCATTGTTATTTTTCAGGACAAGTAGATCCTGATATCTGCTGCAATTTAATTTCACTTGAGAAGAATTCCCCTCAGCCTGTGAGCATGGAAAAGCTGAGTCCCAAAATGCTTTTATAACATAATCTGAAAATCCCTCAGTATTGATTTTTCTCACTGCAAAGCCTAGTGACCCTCCCAGAACATGAAAACTGTTTGGAGTGATCAAACTCTTTGCAGTTGTCCATGCTTCCACACCAATTACTTGCAGGCCTGTAATGTTCTGAATTCTTAGTTGCTCAAGAAGATTGACCATCTCAACACGGGAAAGAAATGCAATAACCACTTTTGTGGTGCTTCTTTTCATAGTGTCTACAACTTTCTGGAGTTGTTCAGGTTCTGTTCGATAGAATTTCACAGAGTATTCCACACAAATCCCCTCTTCCTGGGCTGTTTTCAGAAATATGGCCATTCCATTGTTTCCATAGTCATTGTCACTGTTCACAGCTCCCACCCATGACCAGCCAAAGTATTTCACTATGTATGCAAGTGCTCTGCTCTGGTGGTAATCACTAGCAATAGTCCTGAAGAATGAGGGGTAATCTTTCCTATTGCTAAGACACTCACATGTAGCTGAGTGACTAATCTGAAATAAATAAATAAATTAATTAATTAAAAAAACCACAGGAAGCAGTGAAACCGTCATCAATATTGTTATTATGTCATGCATGAGTATGTTTGCCTATTACCACTGGAATCTTAAAAGGTCCTGTAGTTCTGGAGAGAATCACTGTAGCAGAAGACTCTGTTTCTCCTATGATAGCATGTATAGGAGACTGTCTATTGCATGTGTCCCCTGCTGCAAACTCCTGACCATTCATCAATGCCAAAGTTGCACTCATAGAAGACAGTCTTGAACCACAGCTATCATAGATTTTGTAACCAATAGAAACATTTGGAAGCAACTGTTCACTTCTGTTAATCTCCTCAATGGCAAATATCATGATTTGAGCCATCCGGAAATCTCTCAGATTCACACTGTCACAATATTCCAGATGTTATGGTTGTTTGTTGTTATAAAGTCAGCAGGTATGATTTTATATTGTACAATATATTTTCATTAAAAAATCTGTTGATATTGAATACTTTATCTGATATAATGTTTTAAAAAAATTTACAATGTAACAAACCTGGAGCATGATAGAAGCTGAGGTTTTTGTATAAACTCAAATGAAGGTAATAGTTCTATACTGCGGATTGAAAAAAGTCCTCCAATATTTATGTCTCCATCCTTGGAAAGCAGTGCGTGCTTAGGGTCTCCCATTTTTTGGCAAAGAGTGTCTTCTGCCTTTGGTTTATGGAATAGCAGGAGAGTGCAAATAAAGAGAAGCATCCCAGAGATTGAGCTCCACTGCGACTGCCAACTGCAAATGACCTGATACAGTATATGCACTTTTATAGACTTAATTAATATGTATGAATGATTTGGAGTGTAACCAATGACCTCATAGGGCAGTGCAGGAGTCAGGTCAAGTACACTTTCAGAAATAAAGGTACTACAGCTGTCACTGGGGTGGTACCTTTTCAAAAGGTACATATTTGTACCTATTGTATTTGTACCTATTGCACATATTTGTGTCTATGTTGGTACCTTAAAGGTACATATTAGTACTTAAAGTGTATACATTAGAACCTAAGAGGTACAAAACTTTTGAAAAGGTACCGCCCCAGTGAGAGCTTTTGTACCTTTACTTCTGAGAGTTTAGGAATGGAATAGAATCAAACTAGTTTGATGATCCGATGTTTTTGTTAATTTCAAAACTCTGAATATTTGAATAATAAATTGTATTCAAGGATAAGGTTAAGGTTCACACAGTTACTCAATTAGTTTTTTTTGTTGGGGGGGGCATGTTTCATTTTGCACTCTCAGAAAAAAACTGGGGTTGTACCTTTTCAAAAGAACAGTTTTGTACCTTTTAGGTACTAATATGTACACTTTAGGTACTAATTTGTACCTTTAAGGTACCAATATGGACTTTTTAGGTACAAAGGTGTGCCTTTTGAGAAGGTACCACCCCAGTGACAGCTTTTGCACCCTTTTTTTTCTGAGAGTGTGCAGCCTTTATATATGGACAGCAACCAGTTCTCAGAATCAGAATATAGAGAACTGGATTGCTCATGATGTCAATAAAAGCAAAGCCACTGTACTGCCATATTGCTATCCCTTCTATTCCCTAAAAAGTCACTCGCTTTATATATGTACTTTCCATGAACATTCTTACAACAAAAATGTCCAAAGAAAATGGTTATTTGTTTATAGTCATACATTTCCACTGCTTACAAAGTTACCTTTATATTCATTGCAGTAGCAAACATCAGACTGATGGACAGATGAGACAACACCGGGGGGGCATGTTTCATTTTGCACTCTCAGAAAAAAACTGGGGTTGTACCTTTTCAAAAGAACAGTTTTGTACCTTTTAGGTACTAATATGTACACTTTAGGTACTAATTTGTACCTTTAAGGTACCAATATGGACTTTTTAGGTACAAAGGTGTGCCTTTTGAGAAGGTACCACCCCAGTGACAGCTTTTGCACCCTTTTTTTTCTGAGAGTGTGCAGCCTTTATATATGGACAGTAACCAGTTCTCAGAATCAGAATATAGAGAACTGGATTGCTCATGATGTCAATAAAAGCAAAGCCACTGTACTGCCATATTGCTATCCCTTCTATTCCCTAAAGAGTCACTCGCTTTATATATGTACTTTCCATGAACATTCTTACAACAAAAATGTCCAAAGAAAATGGTTATTTGTTTATAGTCATACATTTCCACTGCTTACAAAGTTACCTTTATATTCATTGCAGTAGCAAACATCAGACTGATGGACAGATGAGACAACACCTCAGCATAATATGTATTACAAATGTTCATTCTGAAATCTAAAAGACTTTTGTTTTGAAACGTATGCACATATACATTAATTTGCTTTTTGCAGTTACTCACTGCTTATGTAACTGTTCTGTGTTGTAATATTGTTGTAAAGTAGGCTAACTGCAAATGTTTTAACAATGATTTCGTTAACAGCATGGTTTTGTGTATTTTCCCTGAATGTTTTCCAGAAGAAAAAATTAGTACAAATAGTATTAGGGTAAACTCCCTAATCTTCTAATTCAAAAAGTTTTCATGCATCGTAATTATCCATTGTGTTTCCTTCTGCAGCATCAGTGAATGTTTGAATCTTTTGTAATAGTTGCCATGAGTCCCTCAGTTTTTGTCAGTCAGGGGAGTGTTTAGACGTTTTGGGGCCCTAAGCAAGCGGTCACTTGGGGCCCCCCTCGGTAGAAATTGTATGAATGAATGAGGCATTTATATAGCCCTTTATTTATGGTTTATGTGTCACATAAACACGTTATTGTCATCAGTGTTAAAAGATGGTGTTAGATGATTGAAATAGTATATGTTCTATTATAGATCTGTGGCTAAAACCAACATCAAAATGTTCTACTATGAACCAGTAACAATACACACCCTTTGAATTTGAGAAAGAAAACTGCATGCATTTAAATTAATTCATTAACAGATTTTAATTTCATTAGCATGTATCCTGAATTACAAATGAGAGTAAAACCTGCATGTAAATGTTATTTTGGGCCCAAGTAACAAGACACACCTTTTGATGTTGAGATGGAAAACTGTATGTATTTTAAATGATTTATTAAAGGTTTGAATTTCAAACTCAGTCAAAACAACTGCAACATCGTCCTCCAGGGGGGGGGCAGTAATACTGGATACTCTTTGGAAGGCTTCACATGCTATGGACTACTTGCACAACTACTTCCACGTTGTACTCAGTTGAGCTCGGGAGTTTCCTACATTCAGACCGTTTCTACGGTGGCCGAGAGAGCTCAATCCACTGCAACTTAAAGGGAACCCTGGGTATTAAGACTTGTATGGCTTAAAATAACGTAAATGATGTCATTTACTGAAAAATGTAGTAGAAACTACATGAAAGATTTACGTTAGTTAAAAAATCCACATCGTCTTTTGCTTATTTTGGACTGTGGGGGGCGCCATTATTTTGATGACGTCAAATGGTTGCACTCGGTGAGCTACTGGCGCTACCTGTTGCTATTTTGACACAACTCGTAATATAAAACACGGATACGATGCCACATTGTGCGGCTTTTGGCTGTAATTTTCAGTCGAAGGGCAACAAGAGCAGCGATGTAAGTCTTCACAGCTTTCCTAGCGACAAGAAGAGGAGAAAAGAATGGGAAGATGCCTGTGGACGAATACAACTTCCCAAAGACCCGCGTCTGTGTTCTCGCCACTTTAGCCCTAATGCCTTTGAGGCCTTTAGTAGACCACAGCTAATGAAAGAACTTACGTGTGCCGACGGATTTAAACGTAGACTTAAACCAAATGCTGTACCATCGATTTTCCCCCACAAGGAGTCTAAACGCACCCGGATGTCGAGTGAAATCCGCGCTGAGAAATGACAGAGACAAGAAACGCTAGATGCTATCCTGGTAGGATGTAAACATGACGCCGTAGCCACAGAAGGAGAAAGTTCAAGCGTATTCGCGGAGGAGCCGGACAATTCGTCAGTTTCACTGCAGTCAGTAAGTGTACAGTGTTATTCAGTTATGGTTGATGCAACAACGCAGACGGATGTTGACAAGTGTGACGCAGCAGTACAGTGTTCAGTGGATGTGTGTGACTCGGTTAACACTGACCATATTTATGCTGCAGTGCCTGCTGAAGAGGGTGAGGGAGGTGAAGTAGTAAATCAGGGTGGTCAGTCCCAGGATCTGTTCTTTTCAGATAATGAATTTAGTGAGGGAAGTCAACCACAAGATATACAGTCTGATTCAGAATAAAATGCAAGTTCATCTGAGCCTTCTCAAAGCACCCAGGAATCTCACATTTCAAATGACAGCCATAAAGACAGGCTGTTTGTTGTTTTTGAGGAACAGTTAAAAAAATTACTACAGCGTTGTATAAAGTTTGGCTCTTTGATTGCCATGGAGGTGTAAGGTCAAAAATTATCAAAGACTTCTGCTTTCCTGTCCCAAACCTATCTTCAGTAACAAAAGGGCCATTTGGCATTCCTGAAGGCACAGAGGTGCTGATAGTGATCAAGGCCTGTAGGACAACATGTGTATACACCGGGGGTCTGCTAATTGTCACACCTTTTGCCCAGTGGGTGAAGTTGTAATCTGCTGATTGGTCAGTTTGAATGTCTCACATTTGGTTTTTAGTCACATGGTCAAGGAAGGGATAAAAGAGGACTGTAACTGTTGCTCTGTCTCTTTCCTTTGCTGGCTCTTTCCTTGGCTGTCTCTCATCTTGGGTCTCTGCCCTCTCTCCCTCTTTTTCTTCCTCTCTCTATCTCTTTCTCTCAGGTAATATTTTACATGTTGGGTACAATTAACTATGCTTTACCATCCTTCATCTATTTTGTAACCAATTCAAGTGTAACCATAACAAAATATTGTTATTAAACCATTTCAATTATTAATTATGTGCTAACTAGTCTTGATTCAAGGTTCATCTTAAAGTGTTACCTATTGCAATACAATAGTCACACAATAGCAACGCTCTCCCACATATGTAGCTATTCTAACTGCGCTTATTTCCGTCGTTGGTATAAGTGGCAGTGGGTGGTAATAGACTAGAAATGTACAGTTTTATACCATCGTGCTGATAACGTTTCTTTAGTCATTCGGCAATCCTACAGCCTGAACCACCGTAGGAAAACCATCCTTACAGATGGTGCCGAAACCCGGGATCCCTTGCAGTGAGTTTTCTGAAATTTACTTTGGTCAGTCATCAGAATGAGGATTTTTTTCACAGTTGATCTTGTGAATGGATTAAAGCTGGCCTTCTGACCATGGAGTGGGTAAGTATGTTTTCATTCTCCATTTTGCATGGTATAGAAATTAGAAGGTTGTAATTAGCTTCAATTGTCCCATTACTGTACACTTCGAGAACATTCAGACTCATCTCATCAGGGATGGAAAGGAAAATATCTGACAGTGGAGGTTTTAAGGAAGCTCTTAAATCCATAGAAGAAAATGGAGTGAAGGTTTTTACCATTTCCACGGACAGGCAACCAAAAAAATTGTCAAAGAAATGAGGGCCAGTAACCCAGAAAAACACCATGAATTTGACCCCTGGCATGTGGCAAAAGGAGTGTCGAAAAAACTGGTCATTGCAGCTAAGAGGAAAGAATGTGTGGGCCTGGGAGAGTGGATACCATCCATTGTTAACCATTTATGGTGGAGTGCCCAAACCTGTGAGGGTAATTCTGAGGTGCTGAAGGAGAAGTGGGTGTCAGTAATACACCATGTTACCAACCGGCATGACTGGCCAGGCAACAAGCATTACCATAGATGTGCTCATGAGCCCCTTGATGAGCCGACCAAGAGAACAAAGCTTTGGTTGAGTCCAGGATCTGAAGCCTACAAAGCACTGGTGAGGACTGTTAAAGACAAGCGACTTTTGAAAGACCTGGACCACCTGACAAAGTGCATCCACACTACAACACTAGAGGTATGTTTAGTAGTTTTAAACAGTGTTACAGAGGTTGCTTCTAAAAATAATTTTGTAGTATTTTTCACACACAATTTAACATTTTTACATATTTGTTTCAGGTGTACCACTCCATGTACCTCAAATACCTTTACGAAGAGAACACATTTTGGATATGATGTGATGATCCATGCTTCTATGCTTGCTGCTCTGGATCATAACAACAATGCAAACAGGGAACAGGTGAGTGTACTATTGACACAGCTCTCTGTTTTAAGCACTACCGTCTAGCTATGATTTGAGTTCCTTGTTGTTTAGAATAACAATCTGACCTCTGACACTTTAATTTAGTTCTGATGCCATATTTCCCATTATCAAAATGATACTTAGTCAGCAATGTTCTGCTGGAAACTTGAGGCAAAGCGAGGGTTGACGTACAGACTTGCCTATTTGTCACCTGGTTCCGATTCGGCAAGTCGGCACTCTCCCTGTCATGGAGACTGATGAGGGCAGCCCATAACACGTCTCAATTGAGACAGACTGCCTCAAAGCTCGTGTGTGCTGTGATGCACGGGATATCTGTAATAGCATAAAAGCAGTAGCATCTTAGCATGTTTCACTGTGTAATGCATTCAGGTGACATAGACGATTTTTACACGCTATAATCATACAACTAAAGTTGGATCCATAAACTTACCTGGAACAGCTACAGCGAAAAATTGCAGCTCCTTACAGCAAATGCTCTCCTTCTCGTTCAGCATCGGCAAGCAATAGCCACAGAGACACCATCCATTTTGCCCCACTCTCGCCTCATAAACCCTCCGATCGTCTTCGTTTTGATTGATTTGATATCGAACGTCTTCAATGTTTTCATCCTCACTAATTTCGTGCTCTGGCTCAAATTGAAAAGGCTGAACAGATTAAATTTTTTGTAACATAGCAGAATCAAAATAACGAAGCGGTGATCGGTGCAACCATTTGACGTCACAGCCCAGAATGCACTACGCTGTCAACAACAATGGCGGCCTACTACTACCGATTTTTTAAATAAATTTTATAAGAACTAAGACATATTTTGTTAATTGTATATTATATTTCTATACTTTGGGGCAACTGTAATCTAGTAAACCATACAAGTCTTAGTACCCAGGGATCCCTTTAAGAAAACACATGCAAATCCTCACAACACATGCAAATGAAGAAACGTGCTGCAAATCCTCACAACACATGCAAATGAAGAAACGCGCTGCAAATCCTCACAACACACGCAAATAAAGAAACGCGCTGCAAATAGCACGGACCACAACGGAAATGTTTCAAGGGGACCCAAAAAAGTGACGGACCCGGCTGGGATTTGTTTTGTGCAGTGGCTGTTTTTTTTTTAGTTTCTGCTAGTGATTTTTTTTACATTTTTTTATTTTTTATTGAAGATGTAACATTCACAGGGGATACAGTCATAGCAATAAATTACATACACAACCAGAATACAAAACAATAAATATATAAAGAATAATAAAAATGAAATATAAACAGAACAAAAACAAATACATAAAAAGTTAAACATCTTTTCTTTTTTTCCATTTTCTTAAATAAATAAATCATAAATAAATTAAAATAAAAAATAACTTAAATGGAAAATTACACATAAAATGTCAACTTCAAAGAATACACAGGAGGTAACCCTTGCATCAAAGTCAATATTTTTTCCATCAGTACAGTAGTTTTAACAGCTTTCTTATTAAGTGATGAGCAGAGAGATTCATAAAATAATTTCAAATCAATACAAAAAATCCTAAAATTGGACATACAATTTGTGCAGTGGCTATTGGTCAGTGGAGTTGTCAGTGAACAGAAAGGTGAGTTTTTTTTGTTTATTTTAACACCATGATTGCATGATTCCTTTGTCTTTTAGATATTATTAGCCTAAATAATCTGACGAATTACACGAGTAACTGTGAAACTAACTAGCAGAAACTCAAAAAAATAAAAAGCCACTGCACAAAACAAATCCCAGCCGGGTCCGTCACTTTTTTGGGTCCCCTTGAAACATTTCCTTTGTGGTCCGTGCTATTTGCAGCGCGTTTCTTCATTCGCATGTGCTGTGAGGATTTGCAGCGCGTGTGTTGTCAAACTGATGAAGATGTTTTCTTAACTTGCTGGTGTTTTTTCAATTTGCATGTGTTTTCTTAAGTTGCAGTGCGTTGAGCTCTCTCGGCCACCGTACGTTTCTCATGAGAAAGCAGATTATTACTACACTTTAGGAATGGCAATTAAAAAAAAAAAAACCAACAACAACAAAAAAACAATTAGTCATATTCTCTGCATTAACATGAATTATCTTCAACCTGCTGAAATGTTCCTATGAATATATTTATCTTCCAAATATGCATTCTGAATAATAAATAAATATATTTCCACACTAACCTGCCACAGTCCAGTGCTTGTCTTCACATTTTTTTCTTACTGATCATATTTCATACCTGTTGAATTTACAGTTTTAAATGAATTTGACTGATAAAGACCTTTACGGGAAATAACCATGTTTTTTTTTGCAGTTTACTGTTTGTATAACCAAATTTAAATACCATGGTTAAACTATGGTTAGTGTAGCAAAACCTAGGTTAATTTGTGGTTTATTATGGTTTTATTTGTAGTAAAACCATGGCTATTTTTCATAGGAGCATTATTGCTTTTGTGCGTTGGTGCTCCTATTCCAAAATTTAAAATGGGTGAATGAATGTGTGGTTACTGCCTTAAAGAAATGTAACGATGTTAAACATTTAAGTAATTTTAAACAATAAATGACAGTGACACTACTTTGAATGTCCGGATTTTGAAATCATCCCACGGACTCTCATTTTAATAGGCATTTAAGTCAAATAGATGATTATGGCATGTTGAAAATATACATAAAACCAGAAATACCTGAGCTGTATTATTTCATGATTTTTATTCATAATTTTGAATGCATTATCATGATTTTAATTAATATATGTATATTATATATACTGTAACTTCTTTCATTATAGCATCTCACAAGCAAATGGCTGATGAGGCATTGGTCAACATGGTCATAAAAGACTGCCATTTAGAGTGGTTGAGGATGAGGCTTTTTAGGGGCTGATGGCTGACGGCTGCCTCCGTGGCGTGCTTCGCAATTGTTTTTATGTTTTTGTTAGTTTGTCCTGTCTTTAGTTATATCCCTGCAATCAGTTTCACCAGAGATGAATTGCTGGGCATGCGGCAGTACACACCACCCAATATTTCACCGGTTTTTCGACTATTCTGATGTTTTGCTGAACATTGTAGCTGGCGGAGCAGCGGCGCTGATCAAACGCTTCAGGACGCACAGACAGGGGAACCGAGCCGGCGCGCACATGAAGTTAAGACTAAGTCTACACAAAGCCAGAGCTTTCCTTATCCGATCTTTTTTTTTTCCCTCGTCTGCGCATAGTATACAAACGAATATAGAACAATACATTTAATAATCTGTGTTAATATTAGTTAATAAAAGACAATCGTTCAGTGTTTGTTCATGTTTTTGTTGCTGTTACGTGGCGTAGCATTGTCTGACTAGGGGCGACATGTGGGCTGATGACGTCATCGTTTCAGAAAATATACGGATTCGCTGTCCACACGAAAACGCATGGGCGGCATTTTCAGATTGATCCACTCTGGGGCTACGTGCACACGAAGCCAGAGCCTTCCCTATCCAATCTTTTTTTCCCCCTCGTCTCAAGAAATATCTGTGTCCACACAAAACCACGAAACGGACACAAGATGATGTAGTATACATGCCAGACCAGCATGTGGCGCTGTAATTCTGCCACAGAGATACACTAAAAACGGAGAAGAAGACTTGGACTATGCGCATAAACTTTGCGCACGGTATACAAACAAACATGGAAAAATATATTTATTAATCTGTGTTAATATTAGTTAATAAAAAGACAATCGTTCAGTGTTTGTTCATGTTTTTGTTGCTGTTAAGTGACGTAGTGGTGTCTGACTAGGGGCGAGATGTAGGCTGATGACATCATCGTTTGAGAATATATATATGGATTCGCTGTCCACACGAAAACACAAGGGTGGCGTCTTCAGATTTATCCACTCTGGGACCAGTTTAAAAAAATATTGGTTTCACTCTCCCAAAACGCCGGATCCGTGTATCGCCTATACGATACAACATTTATGTGTATACAGCTAAACGCGTCTCCGTGTGGACGGGGCCTGGGACTCGGTTTCAAAAAATATCGGTTTCACTCTCCCAAAACTCCGGATCCGTGTGGACGAAACGCCTATACAATACAAAATGTATGCGTATACAGCTAAACGCGTCTCTGTGTGGACGGGGCCTTAGACAGCTCGGATTTCGAACGACGTTGCCTAGCATCCATCTGGCGAACCTCCGCTCTCTACCCAACAAAACAGACGAACCCCTTCTGCTCTCCCGGATAAACAAGGATTTTTCACATTCTGCTGCTCTGTGTTTCATGGAAACCTGGCTGAATGATGCCATTCCGGACAGCGCGTTACATCAGCCAGGCTTTCTGCTGTTCAGAGCGGACCGCGATGCAGAGTCAACTGGGAAATTGCATGGCAGCGGGGCATGCTTTTTCATCAATGAAAGGTGGTGTAGAGATGTAACTGTGTTAAAGAAGATGTGCTGTCCCGCTCTGGAAGTGCTCTTCATTAACTGTAAGCCTTTCTACTCGCCGTGGGAGTTTTGCTCGTTCATTCTCGTGAGTGTTTACATTTCTCCGCAAGCGCACATGAGCCTGGCTTTGCAAAAACTCGCTGATCAAATCACAGAGACAGAACAACAACACACAGACTCTGTTTTAATCATTCTCGGGGACTTTTAATAAAGCAAATCTCTCCTGTAAACTGCCAAAATACAGACAGCATGTTACATGTCCCACCAGAGACAGTAATATACTGGATCACTGTTACACAGCAATAAAGGATGCATATCACACTGTTTCACGAGCAGCTTTGGGGCTCTCTGATAACTGTTTGGTTCATCTTATACCGACCTACAGGCAGAAACTGAAATCAGCTAAACCTGTAAAAGCTGTAAAATGACTGTAAAAAACAGAGCGGGTTTTACAAGTCTGTTTCGACCTCACTGATTGGAATGTTTTTGAAGCTGCTGAAAATGATCTGGACGAGCTCACAGAGACTGTAATATCTTATATTAGTTTCTGTGAAGACATGTGCATTCCTACCAGGACTCTTTTAACTTACAACAACGACAAACCATGGTTCACTGCAAAACCCAGACAGCTCCGTCAGGCCAAAGAAGATGCTTACAGGAAGGGAGACCGAGTCTTGTATAAACAGGCCAAATACAAATACACACTGGAAAAGGAGATCAGAGTGGCAAAGAGGAATTATTCTGAAAAGCTAAGGATTCAGTTCTCTTCCAGTGACTCAGCATCAGTGTGGAAAGGTCTGAAAGACATCACCAACTACAAGACACCATCCCCCAGCACTGTGGAGAACCATCAACTGGCAGACAATCTGAATGAGTTTTACTGCAGGTTTGAAAAAACACCCCATGCCCACTCTAAACACTTCTCCACACAACCATTAACACCTCCTGCAACCCCCCTCTCCTCCACACCTGCACCTCAGATCAGCGAAGATGATGTCTTCCGGAAGCAGAAGAGGAAAAAAGCACCAGGCCCAGATTGTGTTACACCAGCCTGTCTGAAAACCTGTGCTGACCTGCTGGCCCCTATCTTCACACAGATCTTCAACAGATCACTGGAGCTGTGTGAAGCCCCTTCATGCTTCAAATGCTCCACCATCATCCCCATCCTAAAGAAATCCAAAATTACAGGACTAAATGACTGCAGGCCTGTGGCTCTAACGTCTATGGTCATGAAGTAATTTGAAGTAAATGGTGCTAGCCCACCTGAAGGACATTACTGGACCCTTGCTGGATCCTCTTCAGTTTGCCTACAGAGCAAACAGGTCTGTGGATGATGCAGTCAATAAGGGACTGCAATATGTTCTGCAACATCTAGACATCTAGACGACTTATGTGAGGATCCTGTTTGTGGAGTTCAGCTCGGCTTTTAACACCATCATACCAAATCTCCTCTTGTCCTCTTGCCCTCAGCTCTCCATGCCCACCTCCATCTGTCAGTGGATCATGCTGGGCATGCGGCAGTACACACCACCCAATATTTCACCGGTTTTTCGACTATTCTGATGTTTTGCTGAACATTGTAGCTGGCGGAGCAGCGGCGCTGATCAAACGCTTCAGGACGCACAGACAGGGGAACCGAGCCGGCGCGCACATGAAGTTAAGACTAAGTCTACACAAAGCCAGAGCTTTCCTTATCCGATCTTTTTTTTTTCCCTCGTCTGCGCATAGTATACAAACGAATATAGAACAATACATTTAATAATCTGTGTTAATATTAGTTAATAAAAGACAATCGTTCAGTGTTTGTTCATGTTTTTGTTGCTGTTACGTGGCGTAGCATTGTCTGACTAGGGGCGACATGTGGGCTGATGACGTCATCGTTTCAGAAAATATACGGATTCGCTGTCCACACGAAAACGCATGGGCGGCATTTTCAGATTGATCCACTCTGGGGCTACGTGCACACGAAGCCAGAGCCTTCCCTATCCAATCTTTTTTTCCCCCTCGTCTCAAGAAATATCTGTGTCCACACAAAACCACGAAACGGACACAAGATGATGTAGTATACATGCCAGACCAGCATGTGGCGCTGTAATTCTGCCACAGAGATACACTAAAAACGGAGAAGAAGACTTGGACTATGCGCATAAACTTTGCGCACGGTATACAAACAAACATGGAAAAATATATTTATTAATCTGTGTTAATATTAGTTAATAAAAAGACAATCGTTCAGTGTTTGTTCATGTTTTTGTTGCTGTTAAGTGACGTAGTGGTGTCTGACTAGGGGCGAGATGTAGGCTGATGACATCATCGTTTGAGAATATATATATGGATTCGCTGTCCACACGAAAACACAAGGGTGGCGTCTTCAGATTTATCCACTCTGGGACCAGTTTAAAAAAATATTGGTTTCACTCTCCCAAAACGCCGGATCCGTGTATCGCCTATACGATACAACATTTATGTGTATACAGCTAAACGCGTCTCCGTGTGGACGGGGCCTGGGACTCGGTTTCAAAAAATATCGGTTTCACTCTCCCAAAACTCCGGATCCGTGTGGACGAAACGCCTATACAATACAAAATGTATGCGTATACAGCTAAACGCGTCTCTGTGTGGACGGGGCCTTAGACAGCTCGGATTTCGAACGACGTTGCCTAGCATCCATCTGGCGAACCTCCGCTCTCTACCCAACAAAACAGACGAACCCCTTCTGCTCTCCCGGATAAACAAGGATTTTTCACATTCTGCTGCTCTGTGTTTCATGGAAACCTGGCTGAATGATGCCATTCCGGACAGCGCGTTACATCAGCCAGGCTTTCTGCTGTTCAGAGCGGACCGCGATGCAGAGTCAACTGGGAAATTGCATGGCAGCGGGGCATGCTTTTTCATCAATGAAAGGTGGTGTAGAGATGTAACTGTGTTAAAGAAGATGTGCTGTCCCGCTCTGGAAGTGCTCTTCATTAACTGTAAGCCTTTCTACTCGCCGTGGGAGTTTTGCTCGTTCATTCTCGTGAGTGTTTACATTTCTCCGCAAGCGCACATGAGCCTGGCTTTGCAAAAACTCGCTGATCAAATCACAGAGACAGAACAACAACACACAGACTCTGTTTTAATCATTCTCGGGGACTTTTAATAAAGCAAATCTCTCCTGTAAACTGCCAAAATACAGACAGCATGTTACATGTCCCACCAGAGACAGTAATATACTGGATCACTGTTACACAGCAATAAAGGATGCATATCACACTGTTTCACGAGCAGCTTTGGGGCTCTCTGATAACTGTTTGGTTCATCTTATACCGACCTACAGGCAGAAACTGAAATCAGCTAAACCTGTAAAAGCTGTAAAATGACTGTAAAAAACAGAGCGGGTTTTACAAGTCTGTTTCGACCTCACTGATTGGAATGTTTTTGAAGCTGCTGAAAATGATCTGGACGAGCTCACAGAGACTGTAATATCTTATATTAGTTTCTGTGAAGACATGTGCATTCCTACCAGGACTCTTTTAACTTACAACAACGACAAACCATGGTTCACTGCAAAACCCAGACAGCTCCGTCAGGCCAAAGAAGATGCTTACAGGAAGGGAGACCGAGTCTTGTATAAACAGGCCAAATACAAATACACACTGGAAAAGGAGATCAGAGTGGCAAAGAGGAATTATTCTGAAAAGCTAAGGATTCAGTTCTCTTCCAGTGACTCAGCATCAGTGTGGAAAGGTCTGAAAGACATCACCAACTACAAGACACCATCCCCCAGCACTGTGGAGAACCATCAACTGGCAGACAATCTGAATGAGTTTTACTGCAGGTTTGAAAAAACACCCCATGCCCACTCTAAACACTTCTCCACACAACCATTAACACCTCCTGCAACCCCCCTCTCCTCCACACCTGCACCTCAGATCAGCGAAGATGATGTCTTCCGGAAGCAGAAGAGGAAAAAAGCACCAGGCCCAGATTGTGTTACACCAGCCTGTCTGAAAACCTGTGCTGACCAGCTGGCCCCCATCTTCACACAGATCTTCAACAGATCACTGGAGCTGTGTGAAGCCCCTTCATGCTTCAAATGCTCCACCATCATCCCCATCCTAAAGAAATCCAAAATTACAGGACTAAATGACTGCAGGCCTGTGGCTCTAACGTCTATGGTCATGAAGTAATTTGAAGTAAATGGTGCTAGCCCACCTGAAGGACATTACTGGACCCTTGCTGGATCCTCTTCAGTTTGCCTATAGAGCAAACAGGTCTGTGGATGATGCAGTCAATAAGGGACTGCAATATGTTCTGCAACATCTAGACAGACCAGGGACTTATGTGAGGATCCTGTTTGTGGAGTTCAGCTCGGCTTTTAACACCATCATACCAAATCTCCTCTTGCCCAAATTAACTCAGCTCTCCATGCCCACCTCCATCTGTCAGTGGATCAACAGCTTCCTGACAGACAGGCAGCAGCTAGTGAGGCTTGGAAAATTCTCATCCAACACCCGTATTATCAGCACTGGAGCTCCTCAGTGTTGCGTTCTCTCCCCACTGCTCTTCTCCCTCTACACAAATGACTGCACTTCAAAGGACCCCTCTGTCAAGCTCCTAAAGTTTGCAGATGACACCACACTTATCGGCCTCATTCAGGACGGTGATGAGTCAGCTTACAGACAGGAGGTTAAAGAGCTGGCTGTCTGGTGCAGTCTTAACAACCTGAAATGTAACACGCTCAAAACTGTGGAGATTATTGTGGACTTCAGGAGTAACCCCCCTGCACTCCCCCCACTCACCATCATGGACAGCACTATAACAACAGTGAATTCAGATTCCTGTGAACCACCATCTCTCAGGACTTGAAGTGAGACATTCACATTGACTCCACAGTGAAAAAGGCACAGCAGAGGTTGTATTTCCTTCGCCAACTGAGGAAGTTCAACCTGGCATGGAGCTTCTGAAACAGTTCTACTCCGCCATCATTGAATCCGTCCATTGCACTTCTATAACTGTCTGGTTCAGCTCAGCTACCAAATCTGACCTCAGAAGACTACATCGGATAGTCCGGACTGCTGATTGAATCATTGGTACAGCCCTCCATACTCTCGAAGAACTGTACTTATCCAGAGTGAGCAAAAGGGCGAAGAAAATCACTCTGGACCCCTCACATCCAGCCCACTCCCTCTTTGAACTGTAACTATCTGGTCAACACTACAGAGCACTGAGCACCAGAACAGCCAGGCACAGGAGCAGTTTCTTCCCTCAGGCAATCCATCTTATGAACACTTGACAATAATTGTGGAACACACAACACTATTTATAATCTTATACACACAACAATATTTATACACTTATACACATATTTATCTAACACACATACTTAGTGTACATTTTGAACTTGCACATAATATAACTGTACATACAAAACTGTCTATTGTAATATACCTGTACATACAATTGTCCATTTGTATATTGTTATCCCCTATTTACTTGTTCTATTTTTTTTTTCCTTTTCTCTTTTATTATCTGTGTTTTTGTCCTGTCACTGTCATTCTGTGGAAGCTTTTGTCACGAAACAAATTACTTATCCAAATTCCTGGCAATAAAGCTCATTCTGATTCTGATTCTGATTCTAAAGAAAATGTTGGCTTGTAACATCGGATGGTTACACTTTACTTGAAGGGGTGTGCATAAGACTGACATGACACCTTCATAATCATGACATGACACCTAATAATCATGACATGACACATGTCATGAATATGAAGGTTTTTTATGCATGTTTATGACAACTGTCATGAAGTGTCATTCGCTCAGTTATGTAATTTTTAATGCAAAGATGACATTGTTTGAGATGTCTTTGTTATGGGCTATGGTTAGGGGTAGGGGTAGGGGTAGGTTAGGGTTAGGTAAAATAATGTCATATTTGCATTAAAAATTACATAACTGAGCGAATGACACTTAATGACAGTTGTCATAAGCATGCATAAAACCTCCTTCATATTCATGACATGTGTCATGTCATGATTATGAAGGTGTCATGTCAGTCTTATGCACACCCCTTCAAGTAAAGTGTTACCCCATAACGTGATAAATACCAGGTACACACACACACACACACACACACACACACAGAGCTGTTTAAATGGATCAGTCATATGGTTTATTCCAAGAGTTTATGCCCCTACAACATGAGAATGAAGGTATATGAGGTCAGTAGAATGCTAGAAGTATTCTTCCTTTTAGGCTTTTAAATTCTTAATAGAGATTTCTAAATCTGATAAACAACTAAAATCTACTCCATACCTCACACTGTTGTATATCTTCTATGAGCACTTTGAATGCTGTTGTCTGGACTACTTTGGTACTGCTTCTTTGCCATTTTGGGAATAAATGATTGAGTCCTTTCTGTCTGTTATGTGGTGCTTTATAATATCCTGTTCTTCGTGTTGTTTTCTTATTTTTTCGTATTATTTATTTTTTAAGTTCTTAAATGTTAATCTTAGCATATCTTAGCCAATCAGCCTGCTAGTTTAACCTATACAATATACAAATGTTTATATACACTTGTTTGATCCTAATTTGATAACGCTGGATCCTGTTCCAGAAAATGTCAGATTTTGAATTGTTGTGTTCCGGTAGGCCTATTTGTTTAAAAAAATTAGATCATGACAGTGCGTGCATACAAGGACGGAGCGAGCACAGGTTTGGTTAGATGTATTTGGAGGTTAGTGCTCACGTCTCATTCGGCACAAATCCAAATGTTTCCATATTCGCAATGTATTTGAATGTTAAACTATTATTTATAATGTAAACTAGGCTTGTACTTTTCACGCAGTGTAACCTTTTATATGTTTGGTTGACTGTATTTTATTTTGATAATGAACAGACTGCGATGTAAGTTTGAATTGCTAGAATATGTGGGGTGTGTGCGCGCGAGGCGCCAGCGCGATCGAACAGCTGAAACATAAAAAAAACTCAATTTTTGGAGTAAGATATAATCCTCAAAAGTGTTTACTTTTATTTTTGCACACTCACAATAAAAACAGAAGATTTGTGCTTTTGTAAAATAAAGCAAACAAACAGAATGCGCGTTGTCTTCCTTTCCTTTCCGTGAACTTGTTTATGGAGCGCTGCGCCGCGCCCCACTTCTGTTTCAAATCTGTTAGCTTAATAAAGTCAGATATAGCCTATTTCGCATTTATTTTTATTTTTTTATGAAAACAAATTGTTATTTTTATTTTAGGCCTATTACTTACATAGGCTATACATTTTCCTTAAAACATCCCATTTTGTCCCAGGGCTTGAAAACCTGTGCCCTAGGCTAGTTAGGTCCTGCAGAAACTTGTGAACGATGCTCTAGTTGTGGCATCACCGTTTAGTGACAGCATTGAATGCTCCGGGAAAACGTATTGTCAGTGTCGGTCACAGCACCTTTTAATTGCTGTTTTGAATCCAGCAATTATTTATTTACAAATTATGGGCTCTGATTATGACAAGTGTGGTGTAAAAGCTTTGTTTATTAGAGGAATAATTAGTTAGCTGGAAAATGTTACATCGCGACCATGCTTTTGGATGCCGTTCGAGCTTACATATGTGTAAGCTCACATTGTGTATGCTCGAATGCAAGGCTTTGTTCTGGTTTGTCGGTTGGTCACGAATTTCCACAAATTCAATAATATTTAGGCATTGTTTCTTTTCCTAAATCCTCACCATCTAACCCTCTAATTTCGCAGGTTTATTTTATTGTCATTCACTTTGTATCACTGTTTTCGCCTCGCTAACTCTGATAAACATGCGGGAAGGGAAATGTAAGATTTCATGACCATGAATTAATAATTCAATCGATTTATTAATTTGTTCCCTCATTTTAGTTAAATCATGGGTTATTTAAGGAACAAAATTTATGAAACATGGACAGTGGCCACAAATTAAGAAGTTGTAGGAACGAATTAACAAGCTGTTTAAGAAGAGGCGAAGAGCCTGTGGTTAGGATGACAATTGGCCAAACACCATTAAGATTATATGTTACTGTATTTAAATTTCAGCACAGTGATAGTCTTTTAACTAAGGGATAGTCTGTTAACTAGCTATATTTGAAAATATTAGACATGTATATCATAAATGACTGTTAAATATAAGAAATATATATTTCCATATATGTGTGTATACACTGCATGAATAAACATATGTTCAAGATTTTGGTTACACTTTACTTGAAGGGGTGTGCATAAGACTGGCATGACACCTTCATAATCATGACATGACACCTACATAATCATGACATGACACATGTCATGAATATGAAGGAGGTTTTATGCATGTTTATGACAACTGTCATGAAGTGTCATTCGCTCAGTTATGTAATTTTTAATGCAAAGATGACATTGTTTGAGATGTCTTTGTTATGGGCTATGGTTAGGGGTAAGGGTAGGGGTAGGTTAGGGTTAGGGTTAGGTAAAATAATGTCATATTTGCATTAAAAATTACATAACTGAGCGAATGACACTTAATGACAGTTGTCATAAGCATGCATAAAACCTCCTTCATATTCATGACATGTGTCATGTCATGATTATGAAGGTGTCATGTCAGTCTTATGCACACCCCTTCAAGTAAAGTGTTACCCATCGGATATGTTGACTTCTATCAACACAGATGCATGTCTTGCAATAACCTGCCATTACATTTATGACAGTGATAAGCTGAATACAGTGTTGTTGGATGTTGAGAAGTTCCCAAACAGGCACACAGTGGAAAATATGGCCCTAGTGAAAAAGAATGTCATGCTGGAGTGGACAATCAAGGACAAAGTGAAGTGTCTTGTCACAGATGCAGCAGCAAACATGATTGCTTGTGCAAGAATTCTGCAAGTGAGACATTAAATTTGCATTGCACATGCACTTAACACCATCGTTAAAAAAGTGTTTTGATCAGGTACCAGCTCTGTGTGACATTTGGAACAAAGCAAAAAAAGTAGTCACCTATTTTTGAAGCAGCACCTCTGCCAAAGAAAAGTGAATGAAGTGGAAGCACGCTGGAACAGCACTTTTCACATGCCTCATCGGCTGCACAAGGAAAGCCAAACTATAGGAGCATTATTTGCCTCACTTAAAACTGTCATAGCTCCACTTCATGCACCGGACTATGATGCCATACAGCAAATTCTGTGTTATTGCCCCATTCCACTTGGCCACAGTAGAGCTGTCCGAGGAAAATTGAGTGTCTGGCTCCAAAGTAATTCCTTTGCTAAAAATGATTCACCATTCATTACAGGGTAAACAAATCAGGTATTTCTTTTTATTTATATAGACTACTCATTAACAAGTGTAATCAATGTTTTAATGTATTTTTTATTAATTTTTATCAGAAGCACCATCAACCCAACAGCCCACACCAAGCTCAAGTATTTATTTATTTATTTTTTTTTTATTTATTTATTTTTTTATTTTATAATTGTTCACCATTGATGTGTCTTATATTCAGTCAATGCACATGTACAATCACTCCCAATCAAATATTTTTGATATCTCCTCACACTTTTTAGGTAGAAACATTTGGCTTCTGTTGGACAGTGCTGTAGAACAGAACAAACAAAACTCAAATGCCACTTCTGATGCGATTGTAGAAGTGGATAGATAACTTACAGAGACAAACATACAACGAGCTGAAGATCCACTTGAATACTGGAGAATGCAGAAACATGTCTACCCCATCTATATACATTAGCATTACATTTTATTTGTACGCCGGCCTTCTCTGTACCATGTGAAAGAGTGTTCTCTAATGCCAGGGAAGTACTGTCAAAGAGGAGAAATAAACTCAGCCCCAACACTGTGAAACAGCTTTTATTTCTCTATAAAAATAATTTAAAACTTTATCACCTGTCATTCCTACAGTTACACAAGCACTATCACTGCCAAGTGTCATAATCACATTTAATAACAGATGATCCTATCACACTATGTCCTTATTCACTATGTGTGTGTGTAGAGAGAGTTCATTAGATCATTTTGAATCATTTAAGCTCATATTATATTTTATTGTCACACTTTATTGGGTAAATGAATTTATTTAATGGACAAATTAAACACAAACGTGTAAGGCTTTTATTTGTACACACAACATTGAAACTATTGAGTGTGTGGTGGTTACTTCATCTGAGAGCTTCTTCCACAGGCTTCTGGATGCTATATTTTAAATAAGCACCAGATGGCACTGTTCTCGACACTCTCAAAGCTATGAATCTTTTCCCGGAACAGTCAGGGGAAAGCCCCAGTGCTTCATGAGGCTTCATTTCCCCATCCCTACAGAGATGAGTAGATCCACAAGGTGAGTATCCAGGTAGGTCGATGTAGCAACAACAAAACCAGACAACCATGTGTGTTTGGTGCTGGCTTGTTTAGAGGAACTGATGAGGCTGATGGCAGACATGTGTGGAGATTGTGGAGTGTGCACAGGTGGTAGCCAGAGGGGATGATAGTAAATATACAGTGCGTTCCAAACGGGATATATCGCCCTCCGAAGGGCACTTCGGGGTGAAAACAATCATGGCCGCCATATTGAAGGGTCGTTCCAAACCGAAGGGCTTAAACCTGGCCACTTCAAAGGGCCTTTCGGGATTTCGAAGGGTGCAACTGATGGACACTTCGGGCTCCCATGATCCTTTGCGCAGATTCTTTGCATGATGATGGCGCCTCCGTGTGGGCACGTGATGATGACGCAGAAGGGCACTTCAAGAAACTGTAAAAGTAAAAGTTGTTTGGTCCCCTACACCCTTCAACCCTTCGAAGCTCTCACTCTGGAGGGTAAACCCTTTGAAGGGATTAGGGCATAGGGATGAGCCCTTCCGAATGGAACGCAGGGGTAGTGTACTGTGATAACTGCTTTTGTGACAGGCATGGTGAAAGGAGCTGGTGAACTGGTGACAGTAACAAGATATACCTTTTGGATTTTGGATACAAGTCTATATGTATTTTACATACATTTATTACATTAAAATATCATTATCATCTAGCCTGTACCACATCATTTAATTTAGGATGTACTAACAGGACACACCCTTTGACTTTGGTAAATATATGTATTTGTTTCCTAAATGTAAATTTTATAATTTTAATAACATTATTATTATAATGCCTGTACCACTTATAATATTAAAACCAACTGAAATCATTTAATTTAGGATGTACTAACAGGACACACCCTTTGACTTTGGTAAATACATGTATTTTTTTCCTAAATGTAAATTTTATAATTCTTAATAACATTAGTATTATTATTGCTAAAAGTATTATTCTTTACAATATCTAACATGTATTGTGTTGTTTAGCAAATGTGAGTTGAGTGGGTACATTTCAAAGCCTTTTGTGTACAATTTGTTTTTTGTTTTTTTTCAACAGCTAAGCATTTGGATGTTGAACCATTGAGCGTTTATTCTCTTTGTTTTGTACTTTGTATCCTGAACCATTACTTTATAAAATCAATGAGTCGACATACATCAAGGCAGAGTAAGACACATACACAACGCAGTGTGTTCTCTTCTACGTTTTAAAACCATTCAAACAAAACAGATTTGTTTTTTTTTGGCAAATTATTCTTAATTATTAATGATCTATTGGGGGAGGGGGGCAACTTTCTCAAAACATTTTTTTTTTCTTTTCAGTGTGAAAATTTCTCAAGGGCAATTTTTGAAGTGTACACAAAGATGTTTTGCCTTAAGGCCGATTTGCTTTAATTTGGGGACTTTTGTACTTGGAATTTTGGTGCAGTGAAAAATTATATTATGTCCTTTTTTCATTTATCTGTTATTTTATCTGGCCATACACAAAGCAATAGTTTTAAAATTTGAGTTAGGATCATAGGTGATGATCAGGAAGTGACTGTGTTCAACCTTTCTAGTAAGATACTTAACACCTCTCACAATTCGGTTCTTAACAAGGAACTATAATTTGTTCCTATTTTCGAAGAAAATGACATTGATATTAAAGTGGATCTGTTTAATTTCTTTAGAAACATCAGACTTAAAGGTCCCATATTTTCAAAACTGAAATTTCCTGGCTTTTTTTCACGATTACTGAGGTCTAGGGGCTATTTAACTACCATATAAGTTTCAAAACAGTCAGTCCACAGTAAAATTCACACAGCCTGCTTAAAGTTCTAGCTATTTTTCACGAACCGTTGTGACTTCCATAAAAAGTTGACGTCAGAACTACACAGTCACCGCCTTCAGTCACCACCCCGAGCACCGCCCACAGTCCCACTCTCCTTTTGCCAAACATCGCGTCCATGCTTTTGCTGAGCAACGACAACACGGAAACATGTCGAAAAGGTTCACTTTAACCACGAAACCAGATCGGCCGACCTGTAATGTTACACTCTCACTCAAAGGATGGACGATCTGACAGGATCACATCTAACGTGTATAGTAAAGACAAACTCACCGTGTCTATCTA
>NW_015506877.1:77651-94778 GCF_001515645.1 Sinocyclocheilus grahami
TTTTTTGTCTGGCAGTGGCAGCAGATATGCGATCAAATTTCTAATTTGAGGCTGTATTACGTCGATTCTGGCACCCAACATGATATTTTAAGGTCCTTATGTAGCCAAATCTGCGCTGGTTTGAATAGGCCGCCTTCCAGATCCTCTTTGTTTTGCTGCCTCCAGCTAGCGCTGTGACGTCGTCAAACAGATGCCATTAATACAGGTAACCAGTGGAGGACAGAGGAGCCTCTTAAAGAAGAAGTTACAGGTCTGTGAGAGCCAGAAATCTTGCTTGTTTGTAGGTGACCAAATACTTATTTTACCGAGGAATTTACCAATTAATTCTTTAAAAATCCTACAATGTGATTTTCTGGATTTTTTTTCTCATTTTGTCTCTCATAGTTGAGGTATACCTATGATGAAAATTACAGGCCTCTCTCATCTTTTTAAGTGGGAGAACTTGCACAATTGGTGGCTGACTAAATACTTTTTTTCCCCACTGTATACCGCAAATATATATTCTTAAGGACATCAAAACCTCAAATAAAACTCCAGAAAGGTGTACAATATGGGACCTTTAAGGAATTTTTTGGTTCGCAATTGTATCAGCAAGAAAAGCCACCCTCTACTTAATAATTGATAATAGTGTAACTCCTTTTAAAACAAAAAGTATTTTAACCCACCTTTGAATCAAAATGCATATAATGAAACCAATTGCAGACTCGTTGAACATGATGTTGAGTCTTTATTAAATGACAACAAAATCAGAGAGTAAAGAGACATGCTATACGATTTTACAGACTGATATGTCAATTGTGCTCAAACCAGCAGATAAAAGAGGGGCAGTTGTAATTCAGAATAATGTTGATTACGTGCGGGAATGTGAAAGACAACTTTCGATTTGGACTTTTATGAAAAACTTTCAAGTGATCCTACTCAGATGTTTAAAAACAAAATCCATGCAGCTCTTGATTTAATGTTTCAAATTGGTGAAATTTTCTAAAAATTAAAAATCCTGTTATATCTAACTTGGTAAGGTACCCTTTTTATACCTTACCAAAAATTCTCAAACGTCTTGACTCGCCTCTGGCCGTCCAATAGTGGCTGGTATTGGTTCTTTAACATATTCAATATCCACCTTTGTGGATTTTTTTATAAGACCTTATTGTGAAAAAATGCCTTCATTTTTAAAGGATACCACTCATATGTTGTCTTTCATTGACTCAATTAATCCAGTACCTGAAGATATACTATTAGTTTATTTTGATGTCCAGTCTTTGTATACATGCATACCTCATAAAGAAAACATCGAATCTATGATTCATTTTTTGTCAGAATGTGTGTCACGGTGTGCCTACTGTGAGGAGCGAGTAACAAGGAGCGAGGAACGAGGAGAACGCAGGAGAATCATTACCAACAGACTTTAATGACATCAGGGGAAACACACTGTAGTGGACAGCACATTTCAGGGCCCAGTTTATGGCGGGGCCCCTCTCTGACCACTATAGTGGACAAAGGTTTGCTACATTTTGATTGGATCTTGGTGGACTAACATAAGCAAACTGTCCAACGCCATCAGATAAAGATGCCAGGACAACAGCCAGACACCTCTTAGAGGGAAAGAAGAAGACCTTTGGTACAAAGCCCGGGAAGGACAGGACTTCTCATTGGTCAAAATGCAGTTTCTACCCTTCACCCACCAACAGACTGATTCCTAAGGTGTTGGCCTGTGACCGCCATACAAATTCCTTAGGACCTCTGGATGCAGCAGCAGTGGGTGAAACAAAGAGAGATCACAAAGTTCCATCCAAATCCATTCATAACTATGTTCTCAAACCTTAAACTGATGCAAACTACAACACACAAATCTCATACTTATTCAGAGAAATAAGTATTCTCAGTGACAGCGATGTGTAGTGCAACATCTTACACAAACTCAGCTGTTAATGGACAAATGAATGCATGCATGACAGTTCGGTCTTCTTCTATCATGTTTGGACTTAATGTGTTCGTACCATTGCCAAAGGTATTCTGGTTGTGGTTTGGTAAGTGAATAATGCATTGGTAAAGCTTTAGTGACAGTTTTCTAAATGTGTGTTTGGACTATGCAAATAAATTCCACAGGAGGAAAGAAGGGTGGACCACACTGTGTCCCACACTGTGTCCCCCCACTCTGATGGAAACAGCCAATCACAGCCTGGAAATGGAGAAGCGCCAGATTGCAATCTCCTCCTCAACGGAAAGAGATAAAGGTACCTTGCCAAACGACACTCCTTTTACTGAGTCCCGTGAGGGAAGCGGCAATAACAGCTACACGTTCCGAGTCTCAGTCCTGTCAAGGAAGGGACTGTAACAGATACACTCGTTCTGAGTCTGAGTACTGCAATGGAAAAGACGTTAACAGATACACTGTTCTAAGTCTGAGTCCTGTTACCAGGAAGACAGCAACAGAAACAACCCATTCTGAGTCTCCTGCCTCAAGGGTGAGACAATAGCCGATCAACCTCCATTCTGAGTCTGAGTCCTGTCAAGAAAAGGACTGCAACAGATCACCAATGTTCTGAACCTCTGGCCCGTGAGGGAAGAGGCAATAACAGATACCAAGTCCTGAGTCTCCAGCTTCGAGGCAGCAACAGATATGACCACGTTCTGAGCCTCCAGCCTGCAAGGAAAGAGATAATCTACGTTCAGACTTCATTCAGAGTCTTCGTCCAGCGAGACAACAACAGATGCAGCACATCCCGAGTCTCCATCCTGGAGAGACAAAGCAGATCGACCAAGTTCTGAGTCTCTAGCCCAGAGAGGCAGAAGACACACAGACATCTGCAACAAGGTTAAGCTCCGGCGAGCAAACCTTCACTCCAAGGTACCTTTGCTTGCGTGTTCCAGGCTAAGGACCTTCTGCACCTACTCCAGGGCCACATCTGCGTATTCCAGATTCTAGGACCCTTTGGTGCTCCAGAAGATCAGCATCCTCCAGTGCTTCGTGTTCAAGGCTGCTGAAACGGATTCCTGCTCCTTTCCCCACTGCATTGTTAACAGCACAACCAGTGGATGAAGTTACCACCACCGGACTGCTCACTCGACCACAGAGAACGTAACTATCACTTATCCAAACCTCTTCCAGAGACCTTGGCATTGTTGTATATTATCAGTATATAAGTTTCTAATTTACATTAAATATTATATAGCTGATTGCAGTTGATAACAAATAATCTTTCCGGTATTTGTTTGATGCATAATAGGGTTCTTCGCCTTATTTATTTTAGAGTAGCAACAGTTTATATTTCCAGATAACGTAGCTCTGACATTGCAACACCCAACATAATCACTTGCATTTTATGCACTTTATTCCTATTACAATTATGGTATTCATTTAGTAGTTGTTGATTACTCTTGTATATCTTTTGTTAATAAAATCTATTTTATTACACTTGAGTCTTCCTTGTGTTGATACAGAAAGAGGTTCTACAAGTTAGAGATCCCACCAATCTTTCTTATGTGATGTACTCATAACCACACATTAATTGACACGTGATCCAAATATCATAACATCATTGGTGATGCAAATACCCATCACTACACTATTTTGCCTCCCTAGGTTGGCGAAGCAAAATTCAGTACAACACGTAGGACACGGGATTGACGTTCAAGACAGCACACTCGACTCAGGAAACACAGGGCTTAAATATACATGGAAACTAATGAGGGAACACCTGGGATCAATAGAACTAAATAAGGGAACACATGGAACAAATGATCGTAATAAGGACAGGAACGGGAAGGAACAAATAAGGGCATAGGAGGGAACACCAGGACATGGAGCATGTGGGGAACAAAACACAAGACACAGGACTGACATTACTCCCCCCTCCCGGAAGGCCACGCACCCCACAACATTCAACAGGGAGGGGGGGTGGGCGCTCTGAAAGCCCCTCAGGACAGACACGGGACGGCAGGTTGGAGAGAGCTGCGGCCGGCGGGCTTGACTGATGAACGGCCAGCGGGATGGACTTCGGAATGGCCGGCGGGCTTGGGAATGCCCAGCTTAGTCCCGTGGGAGATCCACGGGGCGATGATAATTGGCCCCGTGCCAGAACAAAGAGTTGATGGTGGCGTCATCTAAAGCCATACTCGATGAAGGGGAGATCTCAGGACAGACACGGGACGGCAGGCCTCCAGAGCGGTACCCGTTCCAGGACCCATGGCAGATCAGGCAGTTCGGGGCGTCATGATGGAGCAGGCTGACTGGGAAGCCATGGGGGAGCAGACAGACTGGGAAACCATGGCGGATCAGGCAGACTGGGAAGCTATGGCGGAGCAGGCAGACTGGAAAGCCATAGCAGAGCAGGGAACTCAGGGGGCCATGGCGGGGCAGACAGTTCAAGGAGCCATGGCGGAGCAAACAGTTCAGGTGGCCATGGCGGAGTAGGGAGTTCAGGAGGCCATGGTAGAACAGGGAGCTCGGGGAGTCTGGCCTTGGCACTCGGCACTCGGCACTCGGCCCGGCCTCCACGGATAGACCCCAACTACCCCCAAAAAAAATCCTTGGGGAGAATGTCGGTTTCATAGGGCCTCCGTAGGCTTAAATTCGGAACTGTGGCCCTTCCTGGGCTTGACTTGGGGACTGGAGCCCTCCCTGGGCTGGACATGGAAACTGGAGCCCTTTCTGGGCTAGACTCAGGGACAGGAATCCTCTCTTGGCTAAAATCGGGGACTGGAGCCCTCTGTGGGCTAAACTCTGGGACTGGAACACTCTCTGGGCTAAACTCGGGGACAGGAACCCTCACTGGGCTAAACACTGGGACTGGAGCCCTCTCTGGGCTAAACTCGGGAACAGGAGCCCTCCGTGGACTAAACTCGGGAACTGGAGCCCTCTTTGGGCTGGATTCGGGGGCTGGAGCCCACACTGGAGCGAGCGCTGGGGCTGGAGCCGACACTGGAGCGAGCTCTAGGGCAAGGATGAGGGCGGAGAACAGTCTTTTTCTCCTCATCCTTCTCCTTTGGCTAAGGGAGAATGGCGCAGCCTGTGGGCTTGACATTGGAACGGCCGGCGGGCTGGAGAGAGCCGCGGCCGGTGGGCTTGACTGAGGAATGGCCGGCAGGCTAGAGAGAGTCGCAGTCGGCGGGATAGACTTTGGAGCGGGCTGGACACTGGGACTGGAGCCCTCTCTGGGCTAAACTCGGGAACAGGAGCCCTCCGTGGACTAAACTCGGGAACTGGAGCCCTCTTTGGGCTGGATTCGGGGGCTGGAGCCCACACTGGAGCGAGCGCTGGGGCTGGAGCCGACACTGGAGCGAGCTCTAGGGCAAGGATGAGGGCGGAGAACAGTCTTTTTCTCCTCATCCTTCTCCTTTGGCTAAGGGAGAATGGCGCAGCCTGTGGGCTTGACATTGGAACGGCCGGCGGGCTGGAGAGAGCCGCGGCCGGTGGGCTTGACTGAGGAATGGCCGGCAGGCTAGAGAGAGTCGCAGCCGGCGGGATAGACTTTGGAGCGGGCTGGTTCTGGCTCGGGGCCTGACGCTCTCCAGACGCTGGAGGATCCCTTCCCTCCAGCTTAGTCTCGTGGTGTCTGGGAGGTCCACAGGGCGATAATTGGCTCCATTCCAGAACAAAGAGTTGATGGTGGCGTCATCTAAAGCCATACTAGACGAAAGGGAGATCTCTACAGGCTAGCGTCATGAAGCGTGCAGCGATCTCCATAATCATGGTGGGGGGAAATACGGAAAACAAAAACACTTTCAAAAAACCGAAAACAAAAACGGGGAGAAGGGGCGCCGCTTACTTTCTGTTAGGTGCTGTCTTCTGTTATGGTGTGCCTACTGTGAGGAGCGAGTAACAAGGAGCGAGGAATGAGGAGAACGCAGGAGAATCATAACCAACAAACTTTAATGGCATCAAGGGAAACACACGTAGGACATGGGATTGACGTTCAAGACAGCACGCTCGACGGCTTAAATATACATGGAAACTAATGAGGGAACACCTGGGATCAATAGAACTAAACGGGGAACACCTGGAACAAATTATCATAATAAGGACAGGAACGGGAAGGACCAAATAAGAGCATATGTGGAAAAAAAGGACATGGAGCACGTGGGGAACAAGACACAGGACTGACAACGTGATGATTTGTTCCCCTCTAATGAATGTATTGAAACATTAACTGAGATTGTTCTTTCTCATATCTATTTTGTCTTTGAGAATGACTTTTACATTCAAAGACGTGGTGTGGTTATGGGTAGTGCGTTTGCACCTTCCTTTGCAAATCTTTATATGGCCTCCTTTGTAGAAAAATATGTTTTACCTGAAAAATATGAGATACTGTAATGATCAGTCCACTGAAGGCGAGTTGAAGATGAAGCCAAGTGCAGCTTTATTTACAATGTGAAATCCAGAATCCAAACAATAAACACAGACTTGACTTGACTATGACTTAAACACTAACTGACAGCAGGATAAATACATTCATACATGACGAGAGACAATGGCAACATGAGGGCTACTTATAGCAAACAAGGAGGGTCACATGACATGAACAAACTAATGGGAAACAAGACACATGACTAAGACAACCAATCAAAACATGACACAATGAACAAGAGCATGAATACATGAGGGCAAGGGAAGCATGACACATACACAAGGCAGAGAGACATGAGGCAAGGGCCATGGCGGAGCAGGCAGAGCGGGGGGCCATGGCGGTGCAGGCAGAGCGGGGGGCCATGGCGGTGTAGGCAGAGCGAGGAGCCATGCCGGTGCAGGAAGAACAGGCAGCCATGGCGGTGCAGGCAGAGCAGGGAAGACTATGAGTTCATGAACGGCCTCCTTGGCCGTGGCAGGACAGACAGAGTTCATGAACGGCCTCCATGGCCGTGGCAGGACAGACAGAGAGTTCATGAACGGCCTTCATGGCCGTGGCAGGGCAGACTGAGAGTTCATATACGGCCTCCTTGGCCGTGGAAGGACAGACAGTGAGTTCAGGAACGACCTCCGTGGCCATGACCGAGCAGACAGTGAGTTCGGGAACGGCCTCCGTGGCCGTGGCAAGACAGTCTGTGAGTTCGTGAACGGCCTCTGTGGCCGTGACAGGGCAGGCATTGAGTTCGGAAGCGGACGCCACCACCTCAGGAGGTTCTGCAGCGGATGCTTACACTTCTGGAGGATCAGGAAAGGCCCTTGGAGCAGACTCGTGGTTAGGAGAGGGATCTGAGAGAGACTCATAGGCAGGAGAGGCCACTGGGGCAGATTCATGGACAGGAAAGGCCTCAGGAGAAGATTCATAGACAGGAGAGGCCTCTGAAGCAGACTCGTGGACAGAAGAGGCCTCAGAAGCAGACTCGTGGACAGGAGAGGACTCTGGAGCGCAGTGTGCTTTATTTACAATGTGAAATCCAGAATCCAAACAATGAACACAGACTTGACTTGACTTGACTATGACTTAAACACTAACCGACAGCAGGATAAATACATTCATACACGACGAGAGACAATGGCAACATGAGGGCTACTTATAGCAAACAAGGAGGGTCACATGACATGAACAAACCAGTGGGAAACAAGACACATGACTAAGACAACCAATCAAAACATGACACAATGAACAAGAGAACCAATGGCATGAATACATGAAAGCAAGGGAAGCATGACACATACACAAAGCAGAGAGACACGAGGCAAGGGAAGCGTGACACTAACAGCAGGAAACAATGACAAAATAAAAGACATGGAAAACATGAACATGACAAAACCAAAACCCAAACCCCACATTACAGATACCTGGATGATTGTTTTTGCCTTTTTAAGGGAGATGTTGTACAATTGAATTATTTTTTATCAACATTTAAATTATTGTTTTTTTAACATTCACTAGGACTACGATCCTAATAAAATTAGTTTTTTGGATTTATGGATAATTTGGGACAATAACTGCTTATATACGGATCTTTATATGAAACCAACAGCTCGAAACACGTTTTTGAGAGCGGACTCTTACCATCCGTTACCCTTAAAGAATAGCCTTCCCT
Organism: Sinocyclocheilus grahami; assembly: GCF_001515645.1. Taxonomy (NCBI): domain Eukaryota; kingdom Metazoa; phylum Chordata; class Actinopteri; order Cypriniformes; family Cyprinidae; genus Sinocyclocheilus; species Sinocyclocheilus grahami. Next base: position 85,662 of record NW_015506877.1, read on the forward strand.
ACAGCCAAATGTGTCGACTAAAAATAATATGTAGTAGACAGGATGATTTTAATAAGAACGTGGTTTGAGTTTGAGCTCCGTCAAGTTAATTCTTTGTCGTCTAATTTTTTATCTTAAAATCAATTTTATACACCATCCTTTTTCAGTTTTATAACGTGTGATAAGGTTAATCAAATTCAAGTAGTGGAACAAAAAATTGAAGACAAGTCTCGTTCAGATTTATTAATGACAAAAGAAAAAGAAAGAAGAAAAGATTCTCTGTTATGTTTACTACCAAATGCACTAAACGTTCAGAGCAAATTAAAAAGATAATTCACCAACGTGGCACATTTTGCAATCTGATGCAAGACTTGAATATCTCCATAATCCCCCTCTCACGGTGTTTAAACGTGGAAGAAATTTAAGAGATTATCTAGTGAGATCAGATGTGTCTCCTCCATCTATAACAATTCAAATGACATAGACACCTATTCCAGAAGGTAACTTTCATTGTGGTTCGTGTAATCAATGTAACTATACGTATCGTTGCACATAGTTTAAACACCCACATACCGGTAAATCGATTCCCATTACAGGAATAATAAGTTGTAAAACCAAAGCGGTCATCTATCTCATAAACTGCCCTTGTGGTACATCATATGTAGGAAAAACATGTAGAGAACTTAAAACGTGCATTGCTGAACACTGTAGTACTATAAGATGTAAAAATATGAATGATCCATTAGCAGTGCACTTTACTGATTTTAATCATCCTATCACTTCATTACATTATATAGGAATCGAGAAATTATCTTCACTGAGGAGAGGGGGTTTTGGATTTGGACCAAATACTACCTAAACGGGAGGCTTTTTGGATTCATAAATTGAAAACCTTGACTCCACATGATTTAACTATTGATTTTGATTTAATTTGTTTTTTTGTAACCTAATGTTTAATTATCTATTGTTTGCTTGGAATTTTTCATGTTTTTTGGGTGCTTGTTGACTTGTCAATGTTTTATATATATATATATATATATATATATATATATATATATATATATATCTTTTTCTCTTCAATAGATTGATCTGTTAATATTATATTTATTCTTTCCATGTCAGAATCTAATTAACTATATAATGTGTTGGTGATTATTTTGATGTGATTCTGATTTAAGTTGTTTTTTGTGAATGTAACTATTTGATTTAATTTTGTTGGATTGTAATTTTCATTTATTATGTTTGTATAGATCAATTTGTTGATGTTATTACTTTCCATGTTAGAGTCTAATTGTCATTTGGTTAATTATTGGATGATTTGGATCTCACCACTCAGTTGTGTACAATTATCTAATTATCTCCTTTACTTATACTACTTTCCATTTTGTGAAAATATACCTTGACAAAGGCTACTAGCCGAAACGTTGGTTAATAAATAGCCTATGCTTAAGTGAGTGTGCAGTTGTTCTCTTTCAATTAGGTTTAAATTTTTCCTTCAACTTGCACCTCTATAGGTGTGTGTTTGCTTTGCCTCACTTGCTCTATTAATGTTCATAGGTTCACCACGCGGTCATGTTATAATTATTAAATTATCTTGCAAACTCCCCATAGTATTTTAGGTTTTTTTCTGGGACAGAGGACATCTCTTACTTAGATATTCAACTGCAGCAAGCCCACTGATCTGCCACTTAACATCAAATTGAGCAAAACCCAACACAATGGTCTACAATATTAGCCTAATATCAGTTCACACATAGGCTTATCACCATATTAATTGTAGTGGGTTAATTAATATTCGGCAAGCTATGGTATTGAACCAGCCACCAAAAAAGCTAATGTTATAATTGCTAGCATAGCAGACTTTTTTGTCATGACTAATTTATTAATGATTCAGCATCATATGTTTTAAAAAGAAAATAATCACTTCATCCAATGTTTAAAGTGAATACAATAGCCTTGACATCCTACTTACTGGAGTTCCACAACTACTGAAGAGCTTTGTTCTCTCCCACCAGACTTGGTGCGAGTAGGTGAAGTAAAGGGGGGAAGCAGACAGTAGATCAAGGAAGGGAGGGGGGGACTCAAAAAGTTTCTAAAATTAAAACAGATTTTTTTTTTTTTAGATGTTATCTTTTACTACTTGCACAACTATTTTAAGTATATGTCGTTATATTATTTACAATACACTGCATGGTTTTTTATTTATATTTTTAAGGGGATATATTATATTCAGGTGGGGGATAATGTTCTTTTTCCCATCACATGTTGCTTTGTATTTTGTTCAGGCTTACACAGGATAATATAACATTTAGGTGCAAATATGCAGAATAGTAAACCAATGCTTGAGGCTAAAATGGCAAAAATCTCCACAGCTACAGTGAATTTTCCAGGAGAACTGATATAACCTGGGATAAAAGTGATCCATACAGCACAAAATATTAGCATACTGAATGTGATGAATTTGGCTTCATTGAAGTTATCAGGCAGTGTGCGAGCAAGAAAAGCCAGTATGAAGCACAAAACAGCCAGTAGGCCAATATAAACCAGCACAGCCCAGAAACCTATAGTGGAACCCAGACTGCACTCGAGAATAATCTTTTCATGATAATATTTCATGTTTTTGTAAGGAAATGGAGTAGATATTGTTAGCCAAAGCACACAGATAAGAACCTGTATAAGTGTAAAGGCAAGAACACTGAGTCGTTGTTGTTCAGGCCCAAACCATTTCATGACATCACTTCCTGGAAGTGTTGTCTTGAATGCCATTAACACCACTATTGTTTTTCCCAGAACACAGGAGATACAGAGGACAAAAGTGATCCCAAACGCTGTGTGACGCAACATACAGGACCATTCAGTGGGCCGACCAATGAAAGTAAGTGAACAGAGGAAACACAGAGTCAATGAGAAGAGCAGCAGGAAGCTCAGCTCTGAGTTGTTGGCTTTTACTATGGGGGTGTCCCTTTTGCTGTAAAACAGGATGGCCACCAGCAGAGTTAATCCTACTCCAAACAGCGAAAAAAAGACTAGCACTATACCCATAACTTCTGTGAATGACAGAAACTCTACAGCCTTTAACACACATTTATTTTTCTCAGCATTCGACCAGTATTCCTCTGGACACTGCTTGCAGTTATTTGAATCTGGAAAGGAAGTTGCGATCATTATAGGTAGAGATAAAAAAAAAAATTGAATTCAAACCATTTGTTAAGAAAGTGAAATGTAAGAGGGAAAACACAAAACAGAGCTGATAATTACCTGTCTCATTACTGATTTCTCCTTCTGCACATGGAATACAGTCATAACAGCAGACAGGTCTTCCTTTCTGAGTAGCCTTTCTGGTGCCAGGAGGACAGCTCTCACTGCACACAGACCTTGGCTTCTACATGGAAAAAAGTTTGGGAACAGTAAGATTTTTAGAGAAGTCTCTCATGCTCATCAAGTCTGCATTTATTTAATCAAAAATACAGAACAAAATGTAATATTGTGAAATATTATTGCAATTTAAAATAAAATTTTTCTATTTTAATATATTTTAAAATATAATTTATTTCTGTGATGCAAAGGTGAATTTTCATCAGCCATTACTCCAGTCTTCAGTGTCACATGATATTTCAGAAATCACTTTAATATCTTGATTTATTTTCAGTGTTGGAAACAGTTTTGCTGCTTAATATTTTTTTGGGGGAATTTGTGATATTTTTTCAGGATTCTTTGATATATAAGAAGTAAAAAAATAACAGCATTTATTTAAAATATATTTTTTTGTACAAATACACACTACTGTTCAAAGGTTTGGGGTCAGTTTTTTTTTTCTCTCTCTCTTTTTTGAAATAAATTATTACTTTTATTCTGCAAGGATGTGTTCAATTGTTAAAAAGTAATAGTAAAGCCTTATATTCTTAGAAAAAGTCTTTAAAAACATTAAAAACCTTACTGAATCTAAACTTTTAAATGGCAGTGTATATAAATGTAATAATTTTAAAGTGTTCATGCCCTGAATATACCTATCCACCACAAATTAATAAGAGAGAGAGAGAGAGTGAGTGGGAAAAAATGGATTGATTCAAAGTGTTGACTCACAGAAATGTTGACTCATCATGACACATTAGCTTCTTTCAAACCTAACCTGTGGTTTTACTGTTTTTGTGTGGTTGAACCTCATTTTTTTGTAAACTTTAATAATATAAATGCAGAGATTTAATTAAAGGCAAAGTTTGTTTTTTTTAAATATTTACCAGTATTTACCAATGTTATTTACCTGCAACTTTCCTCCAGCCCATATTATGTTTTCAGTCTTGAGTACAAAGCGCTGGTCAGGGGGCAATGAGGCATCATAGTGTCCCACCGGCTTAAACTGGAATGATCCATCTGAGTTCTGCTGCCAGTTCACAATTTCATACTGGGCTACTGTGGCACCAGTGCTGTCAAACCACACACGATCTCCAAACTTTACAGTGAAATTTACTTTTTTCAGAGCCTCAACCACCTAATGAAAAAATACAGTTTTCCACATTATCTTTGAGCCATTTTATTACATTGTTCACCATAAATATTGTTACCTTCCTTTTCTCCCTTTCTGTTCATCTGTGTTTTATCTTTACCTGCTGTGGTTGTATTGTCAGGCCTTTCTCACAACCTTCTTGTTCTTTGCACTTGAGCAGACTGTGCAGTGAATGAGCCACAGCATAAACTGCTTCATAGACGTTGGCTGAATATCTGTGTTCAGTCACATCTTCATTGTAATTTTTCAGCACAAGTAGATCCTCATATCTTCTGCAACTTAATGCATATTGAGAAGAAATCCCCTCAATATATAAGCATGGGATGGCTGTTTCCCAGAATGCTTTTGTAACATAATCTGAAAACCCTTCGATATTGATTTTTCTCATTGCAAACCCCAGTGACCCTCCTAGCACACGAAAGCTGTTTGGAGTGATATAATTCTCTGAAGTTATCCATGACTTAACTCCAATCATTTGCAGGCCTGTAATGTTCTGAATACTTAGCTGATCAATAAGTAAACCCATCTCAAGAAATGAAACAAATGCAACAACCACTTTTGCAGTGCTTTTTTTAATTGTATATACCACTTTCTGGAGTTTTTCTGTCTCTGTTCGGTAAAATTTTGCAGAGTACTCTACACAAATCCCCTCTTCCTGGGCTATTTTCAGAAATATGGCCATTCCATAGTTTCCATATTCATTGTCACTGTTCACAGCTCCCACCCAAGACCAGCCTAAGTCCTTGATTATGTATGCAAGTGCTCTGCTCTGGTGGTAATCACTAGCCGTAGTCCTGAAGAATGAAGGGTAATCTTTTCTATTACCAAGGCATTCACATGAAGCCGAATGACTTATCTGAAAAAAAGGAGTCAGGAAACAGTGAAATAGTCATCACTCAATGTGTCAATCATTTGTGTTATTGCTCTTTACCACTGGGATCTTAAAAGGTCCTGTTGTTCTGGAGAGAATCACTGTGGCAGTAGACTCTGAATCACCTATAATAGCATGCAAAGGAAACTGTCCAATACATCTGTCTCCTGCTCCAAACTCCTGACCATTCATCAGTCCCATAATTGCACTCATGGTAGACAGTCTTGAACCACAGGTATCATAGATTTGATAACCAATAGAAACATTTGGGAGCAAACTTTCACTATTGTTAATCTCCTCAATGGCAAAGATCATGATTTGTGCTAGTCGAAAATCTCTCAGATTCATACTGTGAAATGAAACATTAAATCAGTAGGCTAAATATCAACTATATTACAATCAATCAATCAATCAATCAATAATGCAGAGAAGGGAATGATATTAATTGCATTCAGATTTTTTTTAAAAGCCCACATTAAATATTTGCTGTTATAAAGTAAATTTATATATAATGCATTTTATTATTTTTAAATACATTTTCTGCTCTAATATATCAATGTATAAATGTAACAAACCTGGAGCATGAGAGAGGCTGAGGTTTTTGTGTAAACTCAAATGAAGGTAATGTCTCTGTGCTGTGGACTGGAAAAAGTGCTCCAATGTTTATGTCTCCATTCTTGGAAATCAGCGGGTATTTAGGATCTCCCATCATTCGGCATAGAGTGTTTCCTGCCTTTGTATGAAGCTGATGTAACAGCAAGAGTGTGTAAAGAAAGAGAAGCATCTCAAAGATTGAGCTCCACTGCGACTCCCAAATGCAAATGACATATGATAGTCTCTTTGCTCTTTTATTGACAAAATTAACATGGATGAATGATTGAGAGCATAACCAATTACCCCAAAGAGCAGGTCAAGTAGGAGTGGAGTAGAGTCAGACTACTTTGATGGTCTAAACTGTGATACAATTATGTAGCAAAACTCTGAATATTGAAATTTTGAAGTTTTGAAAGTTTTATTGGAGCAAAAGGTTAAGATTTACACAGATAAACACAGACAGTATTGTGTGCTCTTTGTATATGGACAGTAATTTTTTTTTATCATTATTATAAATTGTTTTTGTCAAAATTAAGGTCATGGGTTACTTTTTATCACCTTTTTAAAAAAAACACCATTAAAAAAAAATAATAATAATTATACAAAAAAAAAAAACAACTGAAAAAAGTCACCTAACACCTTAAAAGGATCTTTGGTAACACTTTACAATAACAGTACATGAATTATCATGTACTAACACCTGAATTAATAATTACTTGACTATGAACTAATGATAAGTTAAGATATGTATTAATCAAGAACTAATGAAGAACTAACTCAACTACGACACGAGTCATATGAACTACTGCATGAATAACACTACCTTAATTACATGTTAGTTCCTGCATGTTAGTTAATGTATTAATTAACACTTTGGGGTAAACTAAATCAAACTTGCTCTAGAAGCAAGATGTATGAAAATGGCACAATGTAAAATTGTTTATAAATTTGCCACAGTTACATATTTTTTATTTCTTTTTTATATGGTGTACCCACTTTACAGATTGCGCTTGACAAAGCAAAACAGACAATAGAGATACAAAAGCAGAATATTCTTCATCTTCAGGAAAAAGTTGACTCTCTAACAGATGACAACATTTTTTTCAAATTAAGATTGGAGGATGGTATGTAATAGGGTCATGAACTTGCTTTAAGAACAATTCTGCCAGTCAGTATGTTGCTACGTTTAATTAGAAATACTTTCATCAGACAAGAAAGGCTGTGGACTAGAGACCTGCACTCCCGCCGCCCGCTGGAGTACCGCGGGACCCCACGCAACAGGGTGCGGCATGGGACAACTCTTGGTGGGCGAGTGCGGGTGCGGGCGGACTATGGACTGTGGACCCTGAGGGTGACGTTAGCCCCAGTCGGACTGGGTAGTTATAGGAATTTGGTTTTAGGAACTAGCCACCAGGGTGGTTCCCAGAGAACTAAATGTTCCCCTAGGGCAGTGGTTTTCAAACCTCTCCATGAAGTACCCCCAGCACTGCACGTTTTGTATGTCTCCCTGTATCTGACACACCCACTTCAGGTCTTGCAGTCTCCACTAATGAGCTGATGAGTTGAATCAGGTGTGATAGATGAGGGAGACGTACAAAATGTGTAGGGCTGGGGGTACTCCAGGACAGGCTTGAGAACCACTGCCCTAGGGCCATTTTCCTAGTTGCATTAGCACCGCAAGTAGGAACTCTGAAGTGACACAAGCCATGCTTGTTGTTGTGACTTATTTTGACAGCACTATGAACGCCAGAGCCTGAGCACACAGCGCCTCCATTCTCTGTCTTTATTAGTTTACGATCTGTTTAACAGTCCTGTCTAATATGTTATTAGATAGAATTGTTATACAAAGAAAGTAATCAGAAAGTAATTAGTATTAGACCATATACCATGCGGGGCACGGCAGGCGGTAGGGTCGCCGCGCGGCTGCAGCTTTCTCTCGTGGTGGGGGCGTTTTGTGCAGCTGGGGCGGTGCTCGTGTCGCGGTCTCGGCGATTCCACGCGGAGCATAAATACAAACTGAAAAACCTGTGGGATCCAAGTGGAAAGGTTCTGAGAATGTTTAACATGTATTTATTTTATTGTTTTAAAATAGTTTTCTTCGTTTCTTAATTGTAAACTTAAAATGTGAACCTTTAAATCAGGGTCTAAACATATATATGGTCTTTTTATAAAATACATATTATACATTTAACTAAAGGATCCTGCTAGCACTTTAATTTTCCCCCTTGACTCGTACTGCACAAAAAGTGGTTTAATAATGTTGAATGTTACAGGGACTGATTATTGCAAATGTAGATCCCACTGTGTTCTGGTTAAATAACTTTTATTTATTTGATTTATTTATTGCTAAGGTTTGCATATGGTGGTGTGTTCTTTATGACAGCTTTCCTAAAAATATATCCTATTTCTAAAATAAGAAGTAGCCCAATATATCACCTTACTTACAGTATCGCAATGTATCACAACCCCTGTATCGTGAAACATATCGTATCGCCAGATTCTTGCCAATACACAGCCCTAATTAATTCATGACTTGTTAATGTATCATTATGTCATGACTTTACTTGGAACCATACCGCCAAACCAAACTTTATGCTAAGTATCTATCATTTTGACGATAGTGGTCCTGACAGAAATTAAGCTTTAGCGTTAGTTCTGGCAGGTCACGTGAGTCAAGCTTGCATCAGCTGATTCTCAGCTGATCACATCTACCTATAGGAATACGACACCTATCGCGGCATTCCTATATAAGCTGTATTCAGTATTATTCAGCAGCTTTTCAGCTTGCTTCAGAGCAAATTACCCTCCTCCATCCCCAGCTCCACCTTTCGCCACAGTCAGGACTTAGCTTTCTGATATTCCTTGCTAATCAGGCTCCTTTATCTTGAATAAAGTGTTACACTTAAATATCATTGAGTACATTAATGATATCTGCATTGTTCTGTTCTGTTAACCCTAGGGGGGTTATTATTGCTGCTCTCCCTGCTCATTCATGACAGGCTGCATGGATGGGCAGGGAGGTTTGCCCAGAACAGAGCCAAACCAACTAAGTATCTATCATTTTGACGATAGTGGTCCTGACAGAAGTAACGTTAATTCATGACTTGTTAATGTATTAATGTATCATGACTTTACTTGGGGGGGGCACATTATTACTAACTCATCATTA